>NC_079407.1:27238007-27273007 GCF_029220125.1 Pseudoliparis swirei
TATATATATTATATATATGATACTTCTTTTTAAATGTTGACGTCTCAACATGTTTACCCAAAACAATCACAAGCCGCTCTCATTAAAGCGTTGCGGCCGAGCGGCAGGTGGCAGTTAGCCGGTGTGGTGGATGATGTCATGACGCCCGCGCAGCAGAGGCGATGACATCACTGACTGATCCCCCCACCCCCACACACACACACACACACACACACACACAACCAGAGACAGCCAGATGCATCTTGGGTAATTCCCATTAAAGTCTCAGTTTTAAAGGAGACGCTTGGCTGCTCGAGGCTCTCAACCTTTTCTGTTTCCTCTCGTCCCGGGACCAGCGAGCCAGGTGTTCACACGCGACAGCCCGTCCCCACATCCACGGTTATTAGGACTAAACATTTAAAAAATCTTTTTTTTAAATACAGATTTTTTATTTTAATGCGAAAATAAATACATTTCTTTTTAGCTTTTCAAATGATGATTTATTTTTATTTCTGAATAATTCAAAAAATAAATAGTTTTTTTTTTACTTCTCAAAAATGCATAAATAAATACTGATTTTTTTTAATTTTCAATGATTCAAAAATAAATTATGAATTATTTTTACTCCTGAATTATTCAAAAAATAAACAGATTTTAAAATATATATATTAAATGCCATTTATCTTGGATAACAAACCCATGAATAAGAACAAACTCAACATTATCTGGTCCGTTATGTTCTTAATGCCCGAAACTCATCATCTTCTAAAATATGCATAAAATGTAACGTGACAAGTCCAACAAGATTTCAAGATTTACAAATATTATTTGCATTTATATCAAAAAGTAACTCAAGCAGAAACTAAAACAGATTCCTGGGAATAGAGGAAGTTTCCCAGAATGATTTTATGGTCTTTATTTATGGTTTAAAGATAATACTTTATTTATGAGGATTATACTTCTTTATGAGGATTATACTTCTTTATGAGATTATACTTCTTTAAGAGGATTATACTTCTTTATGAGGATTATACTTCTTTATGAGGATTGTACTTCTTTTTGAGGATTATACTTCTTTATGAGGATTGTACTTCTTTATGATATAATACTCTCTTTATACTTTCTTTATCATCCGGCTCAATATTTCATCACAGAGACGTCTCACCTGGTTTGTTCCCGTAAGGCAGCTGGCATCAGGGCAATGCCTTGCCCAAGGGCACAGCCAGAACACTAATGGTTCTATAATGGTTCTTTAAAAGGCTTTGTGGTTCTACGAAGAACATCACCTACTGGAGAACCATTTTTGGAAATGCTGCCTTAAAGAACCATTTTGACGGTTCTTTGAGGCACCTTTACAGGTTCTTTGAAGAACTCTTTAAGAAAATGTTCTGTATAGAAACCTGGTTTGAAAGGTTCTTTGAGGAACCAGAAATGGTGCCTTAAAGAACCATTTTTTGAAGGTTCGTTGAGGTACCTTTACAGGATCTTTGAAGAACTCTTTAAGGAAATGGTTCTTTAAAGAACCCTGGTTTGAAAGGTTCTTTGTGGAACCAGAAATGGTGCCTTAACGAACAATTTTTGAAGGTTCTCTGAGACACCTTTATAGGTTCTATGTGGAACTATTTGAGGAAATGGTTCTCTAAAGAACCCTGGTTTGAAAGGTTCTTTGGGAACCCAATCAGGTGCCTTAAAGAACCATTTTAAGGTTCTTTGAGACACCTTTGGTTCTTTGAAGAACTATTTAAGGAAATGGTTCGTTAGAGAACCCTGGTGTGAAAGGTTCTATGTGGAACCAGAAATGGTTCTGCCATGGCATCCCTCTGAAGAACCATGTTGGGTTCCAGATGCACCTACATGGTTCTGTGTGCACTGAGGTTCTGAACACGGACATCTGCCAGTTCTGATGATTGATGGGACGTTTCAATGACGTAATGTAGCGCCAGTGTTTAGACATATTTCACAAGTCTCAACAGAACTCTCCTCAGAACCCCGTGAACGCACCACAGCCTCACAGAACCAGAGGATCTGAGCCGCAGCAGAAACAAACAACGGGAATTCAATTCATCGATATACATGTTTCACTCACAAAAAGAAGTAAACAACACTGTAAACAAATAAAGAAATAAAGAAACTTACCCGCAGAGACGGCTAAACAACCAATAAGGAGGAGGCACCGTCAACACGTTGAGGCCATGGTGCGTTCGCGGACCGGTCCTCTCTGTAAACAACACAGCCCGGTTGAGCCTCGAGCAGCGAGTGTAAGTCACCGCGGCGTCGTCTCCTCTCCGGTCTGAGGCTCCTGCTGCCGCGGCAGCGCTGCGCAGCTCTGCGCTGCGCAGCTCTGCGCACGCGCAATGAGTCTTGCGCCATGCACGCTGATGTCGACTTGCAGGAACACGACGGCGCAAGAAAAGTGGAGAGCTCGCGCACCTGAAACACTCTGGGGCTTTAACATTTTATATATATATATATATATATATATATAAATATATATATTTTTTAATTCTTACATATATACATATTTGTATATATTTTTTTATATATATATATACATATTTTTAATACACATATATTATATATATATATATGTATTATTTTTTAAACATATATATATATATTTAGTTTTTTCTTCTGATAAACTGAGCTGATGTGCTTTTATGATCCTTTTATTGTTCTCCTATTTGATTTTGAGAACATGTTTCCTGCTCAGCATCCGGCCTCCATCGCCGACATCTGATAAGATGAAGATACACACCAAGCGCACACACACACACACACACACACACACACCTACACACACACACAAACACATACACACACTCAAAAAAATAAATTGTTGGTGTTGTAAATTATACTTAATTAATTGGTATATATTCTACATTGTATTAATACGTTTCACTGATTACTAGACTTTATTAAGTAAAAGTTACACATTTTAATCATACAATAAATTAACTCTGCGGGAAGAGTAAATGTTACTCCCCAATTTCTCATACTGTTTACATGTTTTATAATGACTGAACATAAACTGAAAAAGGTAAGTACATTTTAATTAATCTAAACATCTATCGCGTTTGAAACAATCGACGCGCGCAATTCGCATTCAAGGCGGCAACGCGACGAGACGTTGGACGAGACGTTGGACGAGACGTTGGACGAGACGTTGGAGGAGAGCTTCATGCCAGAACAAGTAAGTCGTCTCTACGTTTTTGAAAATATATGGTCCTTGTTACGCGTGTGAGAGAGAAAGACGTTTGCGAGCCGCAATATTCCAACAGCTGCCGGTGTTACGGTTCAACCTGAGACCCTGTTAACTGGCGACCTTCGGTCGAATGCGTCTGTTGTTGTCGTAGTTACGGCAGATGTTGATAATAGCAGGAGAACACGCAGCTGTCCTGGCGAATGCCGTATTGTTAAATTCTACAATGCAATGAGAAAGCTTCTCGTGTCGTGTCTGGTCTGAACATACCGGAGGAGACGATGTAGAAGAGAAAGCGTCCAGCGACTTGAAGCGTCGCGTGTTGTTTATGGTTGAAACAGGAAGTTAGCAAACTGCCCTTCCTTTGAAATACATTTGGTCAAATAAATAAACACTTAATCAACATACAATTGGGAGTCTGTTTTGTGCAAACATGCATCACGTAGCATAACTCTGTAGTACAAAAACAACAACAACAACAAAAATATATAAGGATGTTACGGGATTCGAACTCATGTCTTTGGGAGGAAAAAAAGGTTGATTGTCGGGGATTTTACCACTAGGCCAAGACTGACACGGTATACTCTGTTCGCACAATTAAATAACCTGCACTGCGGTCACTGGTCACCACGAAAGGCAGAAAACCACCAGATCAACTTGTGACCAACACACTGCCGACTACCATGGAGCATGTTGACGTGAACGAAGGAGCACTCTGTTTCAAATCAAAACGTCTTTAAAGGGCTGCAAATTAATGAGGAAAATGTTTGTGTTGTTGTCATGAGGTAAACATACACAATGTGGACAATAAGGCCAAAAATGTACCAACAGTCAATTTTCGGGATTCGAACTCATATCTACGGGTGGAAAATACTCAGCAGACAG
This sequence comes from Pseudoliparis swirei, assembly GCF_029220125.1. Taxonomy (NCBI): domain Eukaryota; kingdom Metazoa; phylum Chordata; class Actinopteri; order Perciformes; family Liparidae; genus Pseudoliparis; species Pseudoliparis swirei. Next base: position 27,242,071 of record NC_079407.1, read on the forward strand.
CGACACTACCACTACGCCACGATTGGCATATCAAGTATGGACTTGGACTTGTACTTTTACAAACAAATAAATAAAACACAGTCAACAGTCGCCCCTCAAGGCAGACGGCAACCAGATCAACTTGTGACCATAATGCTGCCGACTACCATGGAGTATGTTGACATGAACTCCAGAGCACTTAACCATATTCTCAAACCAATAAGTGGCTGTTCCAACCAGCCAAGAACACACAGAAGGCAAACAGGTGAGTTCACTTGAGTTTGATATGGGAAATAAATAGTCACAAATTAATTTATTTTGTATCGCCCAGTGAAAAACTATCTGTCGGCTATAAATCAGATCAGGAAAAACTCCCCCAAAAAACCCTTTTAACAGGGAGAAAAAAGGGAAATCAGAGAATCAATGGTTCAATCATCTCCTCCCCTAGCCCTAAACAGCGTGTAATGCTATGAATGGAATGTGACTATTTATTTCCCATATCAAACTCAAGTGTTAGTGCAAATTGTTACGAGGATTTTATTAAGTAAATCCTACAAGTTATTTCTTTGAGTGCACCTACACACACACACCACACACACACACCTACACACACACACACCTACACACACACGAGAGGATATATCCACAGGTCTGAGACCAGCCAGCAGGACGTCATGACTGGAGCCATGGTTCTGTTCTGGATCCAACACACAGAACAAGAATGGTTCTTTAAACGGCTTAGTGGTTCTACGAAGAACCATGGACCCTGGTTTGAAAGGTTCTTCGTGGAACCAAATATGGTGCCTTAAAGAACCTTTTTTTGAAGGTTACTTAAGACACCTTTATTGGTTCTTTGAAGAACTCTTAATGGAAATGGTTCTTTAAAGAACCCTAGTTTGAAAGGTTCTTCGTGGAACCAGATATGGTTCTTCTCTGGCATCACTCTGAAGAACCATTTTCGGTCCCAGATGGAACCTTCATGGTTCTGTGTATCTGGAGACTCGAGGTCTGGAGGAACCCTCTCGTCTCCCTCCTGCGTGTTTCATGTCGTCGTGGCGACGGGCTGAGCACTAAATCTGCTTTCAGTCCGATAGTTTATTATTCCCGTTGTCCTTGAACTACCCTCCTGTTTCATTTCTTGTTGAATGATTTTTTCGTTTCAGTCAAAGCCTGCAGCATGAATACCACACGGGGGGGGGGGGGGGGAAGTCCCAGTCTGAGAGTTGATGAAGAAATCCCCCAAAAAGTTAAAATCAAAGTTTTAAAGGCTTAAAGGAAGAAAAAAAATTTAAAAAGCGTTATCAGCAAATTACTTTCGTGATGATTCAGAAGTTTCATAAGAGTCACAAGAAGAAAAAAAGTGTCTCTGAAGTCGTTTCAGGCTTCAGCTCAGGATGAACTCATGGAGCCGCGGCCCTGGAGCGCCGGTGTGCATGTGTGTACGCATGTGTATGTTTGTGTGTGTGTATGCATGTGTGTTTGTATGTATGCTGTGTGTGTGTGTGTCAGTCGGTGCTCGTGTTGCTCAACCCAGTTGTCGTCAGCTGATGGAGAAGTGAGAGAGTTGTTCTTCCTCCAGCGGAAACTCACAACTCTTCGTGGTTCTTCCTTCCAGCTCCTGATGAAGAGGAAGAGGCTGAAGCTCTTCATCCAGTCACCAGGAGATCACGTTGTCTGTGAGGCTCGTGCTCCGAAGTCGCATCTGGCCCTTTAAGAGCAGCGTTCCCTCTGAAGTCGTGTCTGGCCCTTTAAGAGCAGCGTTCCCTCTGCAGTCCATACATCTCGCTCTGAGGTCGTGACTCGTGTAGATTTACTAAAACGCCAAACATCAGAAGGTAGCCACGCCCCTTTAGAGAGTTGTCGTGTTTTAAGGCGGCCGAACGTTATAATCTAGAGTTCGGTTCAAAAGAATAAAACGGAATTTCAAACGTTGTGCAATCACTTCAAATTAAACTGTTTACTTTAGGACGATATGACATTTTGGGGGTTTTTCTCCGTGTCACGGGAAGAGCCGAGATTCGTTTTCCAGATTGTAGGGAAAGAAAATCTCGAGAAGAAAAAAGATCAAACGGAAACAAACATTTCCTTTTATAGGAAAATTTTAATAGTTATTCAATGTTCTACATTTTACAGTAAATATACAATTACAAACTTGGCTTAGTTATAGTACTAGATCACTAACTGATCTTTAAAAAAGAAAACAAAAACCTCAACAAAAAAAATTAAAATATAACAAAACAAAAAATGAAAAAAAAAAATTAAAAACAGATTTACACTTCATATCACAAGCCTGACGCCGGCCCTTCACTCTGGACCACACAGCTAACACACAGTCACTTCTCTTCAGTTAAAACACAACCTGACAGGAACAGATATACCAGCGTGTGCAACCGGGTACCGAAATAAAACTTCCAAACATGGGGTTCCTAATACTCGTTCCGTATGATTTTTATTTTTTTTGGAAGACAAGGAATTTCCACTTTTTGCATCACATCGCGTCAAATTAAAAACTAAGAGAAAAATATCGGACAGATTTTAAAAAATCAAAAAGCTGCAGCAGAACACCAAAAAGACATTTAAGAGCCGACCGAGAGTTTTAATTCAGACTGGTGGGAATAACGAAGAGACTGCAAGGCAACAAACAAAAAAGAAAGGAGGGAGATGGAGGAGAGGAAGAGCGTCATGGACTTTACCACCTTTCAACGTTTAAACAGTGGGAAACAAAAAAAGAGGCCCCGCCCACAAACAACACGCCCGAGTCCAGCGGTCCATTTCCACTTCGCTGAACGTCGAGGAGTCTTTTGCTTCATCGCTTTGACACGGGAATCACTTTTTAAGAGCATTGGTCCAAAAAAAACCTCTTATTAGAAATAAAATAAATCAGTATTTGGTTTTTTTGTAGAATTTGGAAAAGAAAGAAAAATCTCTGTGCTCAAAATATCCAAATTAGATGTAAATGACACCTGTGAATTATTAATTTATTACGTTTTGGCTCAAAGCCGTGAACCTTTGTCTAAAATGGCTTTTTTATTTTATTTTGGAAAAGTAAAAAAATCTCAGTGCTCCAAAATATCCAAATGACTTAGATTCTGATTATTATTATTATTTTTTTACGTTTTTGAACCAGGTTGCCTCTTCCAGACTTTGTCCTGCGGCGCCATCTAGTGTTGAAAAATGCTCAGTGGACATCCCCCCCCCCCCCCCCCCAAAAATGGACATCCTCCAGTTCGACATGCTGCTATGGCGTCGGGGTCTCAGAAGGTCAGACCGATGGCACATCGAGAGCAGAGGGTTCAAAAGGAGCACGACGTTTGATCCGAGAGCATTTGGCATCCCCGAATTAATTGCTTGAACGGTTTTGGAGGGACGCAAAACGGCACACGGTAAGATTTTAAAAAAGTGAGAAAAGGCAAGACAGGAACACGACGACGAGGACTCAGGAGGAAGAAACTTCATCTCTACTCCAAATATGGCACGGCACAAAAAGGGGGCGTGGAGGCTGAGTCGTCAACAACAACAACGAGTCGTCCGTTCCCGTTCCGTCGTTAACGATATTTTTAAACACGTGGGATTCGATGACGAAAATCTCCACGAGTTTTAAGTCTCGACGTGTTTGGAGGATGCGGAAGATTACAAATATATTTATATTAAAAGCAAACAGTAGCCGCCACACTGCCGAGCTAGAAATACACTACGGTATAAATATACTGCAGGTTTATTTTTATTTTTTTAACGTAGAGATCCGATGCTTTCGTGAAAAACACCTGAATATTATTTTATACCCGATACGCTCAATCGACCAGAGTGAAGAAATAAAAAATAAGACTTAATTGAGAAATACTGACAGAAGTTGGTTAAATAAACGGTAATAAGGAACGTTACCGCCGCCGAGAGAAAACACACCGTATGGATTCTTTTTTTAAATTTAACTGAATTAAAAACTTAACATTTAACCACGTTGATCAAATATTTTGACTTTTTTTTGCATCCGACGGCGGCGTTGCGTAACATTCTTTTGAGAATTAAACCTACAAACATCTGGACTAAGAATACCTCGAACATTCAACCTTATTGTTTTTTTAATGACAATATAAATTGCTTCTTCCTAGCCTAGGTACCTGTTACTTAGCGTTAAATTATATTCATGTTTTTGTTGTTGTCTTGTGTCGCAATATTCCCTCACAAAAAGTTATTAAATACCCAAATTGTCGATCTGTTCTACGTCACTTCTTAGCGGTAATAGTTATTGAACGGCGGCCGCGCACAGCCTGTAATCCATATTTTTTTAACGATTACAATAATAAGCATTTCAAATTAAAATGTAAAAAATCAATTAAAAACGCTGTAGTTACTGCACGTCGCCAGTTGGAGGCGCTCCCTCTCGTTTTATTGCGATATTCAAACTCCACTTCATCTTTATATACCTGCGCAGTAAACGCTTGTCATACAAATCTGATTATGAAGTAGTCTTATTTTTTTAGTGTAAATCCTGAAATAATAAAATATGATTTATTACCCAAGTTATCGCCTAAATATTAAACCCCACCGCCTCGACCAGGTATGTTGGTAGCGACGCGATGAGGTCGTCACACGGCCGTTGAACATAAAAACAGAAAATGTTTATGGATCCACGTCTCAAATATTATATTATACTCATATGATGGATATTTATTTGAATTTTTTTTCTTCTTTTAAATGGAGAATAATGTTTAAAAGTCAGTCAGTAAAAGCAGATATGTGTAAACAAACAAATAAACGATCAAATGGATTCTTCTTTTTAAAAGAAAAAGGTCTTAAAAGTCAACCGAGCTGAGGCTCCGCCCCCTTTCTCCTCTACCCATGAACAGCAGCTCCTCACACAAAGTTAAAAACATCAAGAGAACGACAAACGTGGACCAGCCAGGCAAACGCACATCGACGCCCTCCTCCGATTGGCCCTACACGTGGGGGGGGGGGGGGGGCGTGGCCACATGCCACATGACTCTCATCCATCTACCAGTCTACCAGCACACATTATTAACTGTAAGAGCCGTGTTCCTATTGGTCGAGTGTTTGGTTACAGGACGAAGGACGAGTGTTTGTGCGTCTGCTGCAGGCGAGACGCACAAACTCAAACGTCTTGGACCGTGAAATGATAAAAAAGACCTCACTGTGATCACGTGACCTCCTCCTCCTCCTCCTCCTCCTCCTCCTCCTCCTCCTCTGATCTCATCTCCTCTCCTCATCTCCTCTCTTGGCGCCAACACAATCCCTTTAAACGACTTCTCTGCTGTCTGCCATGCACAAACCTAGAAATCCACGTCACGTATTGCATGTGTGTGTGTGTGTATGTGTGTATGTATGCGTGTGTGTGTATGTGTGTATGTGTATGTATGCGTATGTGTGTGTATGTGTGTGTGTGTATGTGTGTGTATGTGTGTGTGTATGCGTATGTGTATGTATGTGTGTGTGTGTATGTATGTGTGTGTGACACCATAAACTGGAAGGTATCGTGTAGTAAGTGCCACTAAGTGAACACAGGAGCCCCTGTGTGTGTGTGTGTGTGTGTGTGTGTGTGTGTGTGTGTGTGTGTGTGAGCGTGACCAACCCGCTCTGTCGACCCGCGGTTATTATAAATATTCGTACATTTTTCTAAACTCATTGACTTACGCTAAAAAGTTAGATTCACGACGTGCTAGCCTGCGGCGAGACGCGCGATGTTGTCTTTCGCGTTGCCGTGGTAACGGGCCAGCGAGCGCTCACGCGACGACGGGCTGGAAGACGACGGAAGATTAAACCGAAGAGGGAAAAGAAAAAGGTAATAAAGTGAATGAAAGAAACTTAAATAACCCAGAAAACTAATAATATCGATCGTAACGGTTAAAAAACTTGTGCTGAGATCGAGTCGTTCAGAACTTTGGCAGCATAAGTCAATAAATCTTGGTAGTGATGAAGATGATGAAGATGATGAGGAATAAGTGCCCAATATATTCCAGCCAGCTGAGCAGCAGCAGCGGTAAGGACCACACACGCACACACACACACGCACACACACGGAAACAGGAGCAGGTGACACCTGTGATTGGTCAAGAGTCCTTCTGGAGTTCCAATGACACACATTGAAAAAATAAATGAATAAAAAACAGATGATAAAAAAATAACCGTATAAAATAAAAAAAGGTAATGACTGGTTGGCAAATGAACGAGAGAAAAAATAAAAGCAGCTTTTTTTGTGTGTGTAAAAACGTTAGAGAATGTCGCGTACTAACAATAACAATAATAGTAAAGTGGCTGTTGCACTTTAGTTTTGTTCTTGCAGACAGGTTCCAGGTTCCCATGGTTACCAGTGAGAGCCCGTGTAAGATTTGAGCAGTTTGCATACGATGGTGAACTCCAGATCTGACGGGAAGAAGAAGAAGAAGACTTTTAGGCCTCAGACGTCTGGAGGAAATAATGTAAAAAAATAAGAAATAATGTAATATTCTTTTGAGAAATAATCCACAAACATCTGAACTAAGAATACCTCAAACATTCAACCTTATTGTTATTGATTTACAGTATAAAATGCTTCTTCCTAGCCTGGGTACCTGTTACTTAGCATAACATTATAGTCATCACGGTTGTTGTCGTTTATTTTTTGGTCTTATGTCGCAATATTCCCACAAAAGTTATTAAATACACAAATTGTCGATATGTTCTACGTCACTTAGCAGGTAACTGTAATAATTATTGAACAGAGGTGCGTACAGAGCCTGTAATCCATATTTTTAAATAATTACAATAATAAAATTAATAATAAACAATAATTAAATCAATAAAAAATGCTGTAATTACTGCACATTAATATATAAAATATAATATTTATATATATAATATTATATATTGTATATATATTATATTTATAATATATTATACATATATAATATATTATATATATCTGAACAGGAAATGCTGAAATATTAAAATATTAATTATGACCCAAGTATCACCTAAATATCAAAGGCCTCAGACCTCAGGAGGGAATAAGAAATGTAAAAATAAAATGAAATAAAGTGGACGAACACCTGAAAAGGGGGACCACTCACATGATGGTGGGGCTCTACCAGTGAGGCGGTACGTAGCTGTACCCAGGTGTGCCTTGGGGCCTGTAGGTGGGCATGGTGATGGTGTGACCTCCGATCTGGGCGTGCTGGGGCGTCGTCAACAGGGTCCCTGTGGGGAGGAAAGCACAGCGGCAACTCTCGGTGAGACGACGGATACCTTTGTTTACATTCCTTCAAGTGTTTTTGGTATAATTTTTAAGAGAACAAAACAAGAGAACTCTGAAGAGAACTTTTAAAAACAAGAGAACTCTTAAAAAAAGGAGAATTCTCAAACCAACATTTCCATAATAAATCACAGAGTTCATCCATTCGCCCCTAAGATCGTGTCTGAAAACCCATAAAGTCAATAAATAAACATTGGGGTCCCGTCTTACCGGCGCTCATGGCCATGGTTGTCCCGGTGACCATCCCCATGGCGGCCATGGCGTTGCGGGGAGCGTTGACGGGCACGGGCGCCGGGTAGAGCGCCGCGGACGGGATGCTGTTGGGCTGCACCACGGTGGTGTGGTGGATCACGTGGGGCTGCGCCGCGTACACCGGCTGCGTGTAGTACGCTCCCTGGGGGGGGGGGGGAGAGTGTGTGAGTGAGTGTGTAGTACGCTCCCTGAGGGGGGGGAGAGTGAGTGAGAGTGTGTGTGTGTGTGTGTGTGTGTAGTACGCTCCCTGGGGGGGGGAGAGTGAGTGTGAGTGAGTAGTACGCTCCCTGAGGGGGAGGAGTGAGTGTGAGTGTAGTACGCTCCTGAGGGGGGCGAGAGAGTGAGTGAGTGTGAGTGTGTAGTATGCTCCTGAGGGGGAGAGTGAGAGTGTGTGAGTGAGTAGTACGCTCCTGAGGGGAAGAGTGAGTGTGTGAGTGTGTAGTACGCTCCCTGAGGGGGGGCGAGAGAGTGAGAGTGAGTGTGTGAGTGTGTAGTATGCTCCCTGAGGGGGGGGGGAGAGTGAGAGTGTGTGAGTGAGTAGTACGCTCCCTGAGGGGGGGCGAGAGAGTGAGAGTGAGTGTGTGAGTGTGTAGTACGCTCCCTGAGGGGGGGCGAGAGAGTGAGAGTGAGTGTGTGAGTGTGTAGTACGCTCCCTGAGGGGGGAGGAGGTGTAGTACGCTCCTGAGGGGGGCGAGAGAGTGAGAGTGAGTGTGAGTGTGTACGCTCCTGAGGGGGAGTGAGTGAGTGTGTGAGTGTGTAGTATGCTCCCTGAGGGGGGGCGAGAGAGTGAGAGTGAGTGTGTAGTACGCTCCCTGAGGGGGGGGGGGGAGTGAGTGAGTGTGTGAGTGTGTAGTACGCTCCCTGAGGGGGGGGAGAGTGAGTGAGTGTGTGAGTGTGTAGTACGCTCCCTGAGGGGGAGTGAGTGAGTGTGTGAGTGTGTGAGTGTGTAGTACGCTCCCTGAGGGGGGGCGAGAGAGTGAGAGTGAGTGTGTGAGTGTGTAGTACGCTCCCTGAGGGGGAGGAGTGAGTGTGTGAGTGTAGTACGCTCCTGAGGGGGCGAGAGTGAGAGTGAGTGTAGTACGCTCCTGAGGGGGAGGAGGAGTGTGTGAGTGTGTAGTACGCTCCCTGAGGGGGGGGGGAGAGTGAGTGAGAGTGAGTGTGTGTGTGGCGAGAGAGTGTGTGTGTGATTGTTTGAGTGAGTGTGTGAGTGTGTGCAGTACGCTCCCTGAGGGGGAGGGGGAGTGAGAGTGAGTGTGTGTGTGGTGAGAGAGTGTGTTTGTGTGTGTGAGTGTGAGAGTGTGCGTGAGTATGTGTGAGTGTGTGTGTGTAGAGTGAGTGTGTAGTACGCTCCCTGAGGGGGGGGGAGAGTGAGTGTGAGTGAGTGTGTAGTACGCTCCCTGAGGGGGGGGGGAGAGTGAGTGTGAGTGAGTGTGTAGTACGCTCCCTGAGGGGGGGCGAGAGAGTGAGAGTGAGTGTGTGAGTTAGTAGTACGCTCCCTGAGGGGGGAGGAGGAGGTGAGTGAGTAGTACGCTCCTGAGGGGGGAGGAGGAGTGTGAGTGTAGTACGCTCCTGAGGGGGGCGAGAGAGTGAGAGTGAGTGTGTGAGTGTGTAGTACGCTCCCTGAGGGGGGGGGGAGAGTGAGTGAGAGTGAGTGTGTGTGTGGCGAGAGAGTGTGTGTGTGTGTGTGTGATTGTTTGAGTGAGTGTGTGAGTGTGTGTAGTACGCTCCCTGAGGGGGGGAGGGGGGAGTGAGAGTGAGTGTGTGTGTGGTGAGAGAGTGTGTCTTTGTGTGTGTGAGAGTGAGTGAGTGAGTGAGTGAGTGAGTGTGTGTGTAGTAAAGAAAATGGTAACTCAGTCTCCGTACCTGTGTGTAGAGGTTCTGCTGAGGGTAGGCACTGCGGATGGGGTACATGGCTGTTGGGTATGGGGTGGGCGTGGGGGTGTAGGGGGGGGGCGCTCCATTGGACTGGGCGGGGGGCACTTTGTACTGGGTGCCCGCTGAAGTGTATCCTAAAAAAACAACAACAACAGGAAAGAGAGAAAGATTTGAAAAAAATATAGAGAACAAAAAGATGAACACACTCACACACATGTGATGATTATAAGTGCTGCTTTACCACAATGGACACACACACACACACACACACTCACACTCACACACACACACACACTATAATCACATAATCAGAATGCTATCATGAGGAGTTGTAGGACGTGTGTGTTTTATGAATGACTTTACTCTCGTATAAATAACCAAACGCTTCGGTGGAAACCATCGTGATCTGATTTTTAAGTTCACAGGACGGCTCCGGCTCTCACGCTACAGTAAAATGTTAATACTTTGGGATTTGAATCGTCGCTGCTCGGACAAAACAATCATTTATGATGAATTATAAACGATAATCATGAGTTGCAGCCGTTTTCTCTTTACGGCGTTTCCTACATCATCCACCAGATGGGGGACTGGCGCTGTCTGTTTATCTTTTAAAAGAGTCTAAAGACTCTAAACAAGCCAAAAGGGTTTTATGCGACGACAAAAGAGACTAATTTAACCAATATTTTGAAGATTACTGTGAAGAGTGTCGCTCTGTAGTCAATAATCAACATTTTATGGATAATATCCACGCAGCCGGAGCGGCACACAACATTTAAATGAAGTCACCGTTGAAATGTATTATTTCTGACAGCCGGCTTGAGAAAGCACGAGGTTTCCTTAAGGACAGCGAAGGCATCGGCTCCAGACCGCCGCATTAATGATGTCTGCTGGTATCTGGGCTTTGCTCTGCGGGGCGCAGTACCGCCCAGCCGCCACTAGGAGGAGCCTGAAGGTCAAACGTGCTCCTAGCTCAATGCTGCGGAGCTTATGAAAGCCTCTCTCACAAGGACAGGGAACAAAGAGATGCTGGGGCTGCTGTGTGTGTCTGAAAGTGTGTGTGTGCGCATACACACACTCTCGCTCACACACACACACACACACAGAGCGCATTAGAGGACAATGGTGTGTGACACTTGCACAAAAACCCCGCTGATCGAAAACGGCTCGTCTATTCAACAGTCATGAGAAATAATGACGCTTTCTTTTCTTGAATCGGACCGTCGGACTTTATGTTCGTCTGGGACACAAAATATAAAAGATTTTTAATTTCACGCGTAGAATTTAAATGTGCAGTTAAATATTACCGCTATTACCACGGAGGCTTAAAAACAAAAAACTAAAGGAACGCCTGGATAACGTCGTTCTGTTGTTGCTCAGCTTCGCCAAAGCACACCTGATCGTCTGAGGGACTTCCAAAAAGATTTTTTTTTAAACTGGGAGAGGAGAGGAGAGGGGGAGGGGGGGACGTCTAGAAACACACCCTGAAATCCAGGAGAATACTAAAGGAAACGACGTTAGCTGCTCATTCACAATATACCATCTTATTGTGACTTAATGCTCTTTATTTGATGCTTTCCGCGCCGAACGTCCCTCTTGTTGTTCCACACGTCCCTTTGTCCTCAGCGGCGTTCAAATCTTAAATACCTGCCTGAAGGAAATTCATTCAACCTAAATAACTGCGTCGTAAACACAAGAACGTCTTTTAAGAGGCGGTAATTAACCTGTGGCCACGTGATCCACGCCAGTCAGAGCAGGTCGACCACGTTTTACGGGTACGAATGAAACGGCGATACGTTTAATTTAGCGGTTGCTCTTTGTGGATTCTGTGTTTTCTAGACGCCGACCGCGTTGAACTCATCTCCTCTACATCCGCCCTCATCGGCTCTTAAATCCAGACGGCCGGCCGGCGTCTGGCTCTAAATATTCGCCGATGATTCACGTCGTAAAAGCTTGAGCGGTTGTAGAGTTTCATTTCCGATGAACCGCGAATAAATAAATTCCTATAAAACATAAATTGCGTAATGGAGCATAAACTCTGTTTTCAAGATCAACCGATTTGTTTATTTAAATGTGTAATTCGTTCAACACGCTGCGTGTTTTTACAGCCTCAACTCAAAGACTGATTCACTTTAAACACAACACACTTTATTTAACTGCTAATGAGTGTAAAACGCATCAGAAACATTCACGTCTCGGAAAGTTATTCCAGATGGATTAGTGGCACATTTATTGGTTGTTAAAGGCTGTTTATTTGATATATTTCATCCTTCAAAACCACCGTTTTAGGATTATATCTGAGCAGCCCTGGAAGCTTTTGCAATCGAACTCGACTGAAACTCGATCTCTCCTCGCTGCGTCTGTATTTGAGACGTTGTGTCTGTCTGGGTCAAATTAAAGCACATAATTAATAAAAACATCATCTTTACTCCTGTGAATATTTAGTAATTAAACAAATTACAACCGACGGCAGCGTGTGTGATCTGGATCCTCGATCATAGAGCTGCAGCGAGTAGAATCAAGATGACTGGAGGCCGGCTCGGGGGGGAATCGCTCGACTGGGTTTCAGCGTGTGAGACGCTCACTGCATCGCGACATATCTGAGAGACTTCACTGATGCATTCTGGGAGTTTGTCATCAGCTTTGGGGAGAAAATGGATTTTTCTCCTCCGGGTTTCAATGAGCGGCTTCAGGTACGAGGCAAAAAATATGAGAATAAAGAGATGAATAATAGAATGACATGTATGCTAAGTCCCACGATTAAAACTACTTGATGACTATATTTGAACAGCATTTGTATAGGAATGATTAGTAGTTAATCTCTGTATTTATGACGGCTTCTTCTGTATCGTACCGTCAACTTTGCACAAAATGACGGTTGCGTAATTCTTTGTTTACTAAATAAAAACGTGGCGCTTAATTCTCAACGGGAGCGTCGTAATAACACCGGAGGCCGCTTACACGTCGAGTTCACAGAGAGATTCATGCCACGCGTTTCAACTTGGAGAATTTTGCTTTGTAGATTTCCCTTTTTTTGTTTTCTTTGTATTATGCGAATAAAAAGAGAAAAATAAACAACAATAGTGTACATTTGCTGAACAATGGGCCAGCAGAAAACACACACACACACACATCCTTGCATTGAGCGATGAAATATGATCATGTACATGTCAAGTCCTTTCATGAAACTTCAATGGGTTCCTCAAACGCACCGAGCTTTATCTCTGATTGACTGACGGAAATCCCACTAATTAACTCAGAAGCAGAGCAGCGTGCTGACAAGCCATTTCCCCAGAGACACCGCGTTGTGGAATATAAACAAAGTCATCGAATGGTGTGTGTGTGGGGGGGGGGGCCTCACCTGGTGGATACCCAGGACTGCCTGTCTGATAGAGGTTGGGTGTATAGGTGGGAGCCGCGGCAGGATACCCTCCTGGATAGGCTGAAGGAAAACACCACAGACCAGAGACACGTCAGAAACCACGTCTGAACACACAGATGTACACAACAAAAAACACACACACACACACACACACACACAGACACACACTCAGGTAGGACAGAACAGCAGTTGGTTGAGGACAGGATGTGCACAGATGGTGCCAATTAAAAAAAATGTCTGCACCAATAACAGCCTGAAAGCATCATACATACGAGACGAGACACACCTGCCGATGTGAGGTGAGACAGAGAGGCAGACAGACAGACAGGCAGACAGACAGGCAGACAGACAGGCAGACAGAGAGGCAGACAGGCAGGCAGGCAGGCAGACAGAGAGACGGGCAGACAGACAGACAGACGGGCAGACAGACAGACAGACAGACAGACGGGCAGACAGACAGACAGACAGACAGACAGGCAGACAGGCAGACAGACAGACAGACAGACAGACAGACAGACGGGCAGACAGACAGACAGACAGACAGGCAGACAGACAGGCAGACAGACAGACAGACAGACAGACAGACAGACAGACAGACAGACAGACGGGCAGACAGACAGACGGGCAGACAGACAGACGGGCAGACAGACAGACGGGCAGGAGAGCCAAGAGACGGGACGGTTAGTGAGCAAAGTGCTGCTCACGGCAGTCAATCTCTCACTCTGCTCTGTAGCATTGAGCCTCGTTGTTTCCGGCTCCAGTCACGGCTTAATTAATTAAATGTTGTATTTTGACCACACAGGTAAAGGTACAGGAAGTCACACATGTTCACGTCGTTTGATATTTTTAATTGGGCTTAATTCTCCATGAAAACCCGAAAAGTGATGAAACCATCGGCTCATCAAAAGTCACGCAGAAAACTAGTGGACGACAATTTCGATAAGACAAATATTAGTGATGCGTCAACTCAAAATAAACATCTGATTACAGCGTCTCTGTTTCATGCCGTAAATTATTAAATTAACCGCTCAGGTTCATCGATTCAGAACCTTTTATTAATCAATACGATGACAGACCGGATGTTACATCCCCGTGAAAAGATAAACGAGGGATGATCATGACCACTCCTCCTTACATGTACAAACATTAGTATTTTGCTAATACAAAATTATTTATTTATATATATATATTACACACATATATATTTTTTTTCCTTCTTTGTTATTTTATATACATTTTCTGATTTATTTGATTATAATAATTTAGGATAGGAATATATAAGCTTTTTTTGCTTCTACCTTTTCAGTCTTTCTGTTTTGTTTATTATATGTAATAATGTTGTATTGTATTGCAATGATTGACTGAATAAAATACACAACAACAACAACGTGTTCAAGCTTGTGCTTGTAAATTACATCACACGTCGTTGAGCTGACGCTTTTATCCAAAGAGACGTAACATCGTGTGGGCATCGTCTAGAGCTGCGGTAGTGTGTGTAGTTTGTGTAGTGTGTGTAGTTTGTGTTGAGTGTCAGGATGAATGAAACAAAAACAATGAACAGTTTGACTTTTTGGAACATCAAAGCTTGCAGCTACCCGTAGAAACATATCCATAGTTGTATAGCGGATGGTTATATGTCTGTGTGTGTGTGTGTGTGTGTGTGTCCCGGTGTCTCCAGCATCGATCCACCAGAGGAATGATGTCTCACAGAAACAAACTGGATTCAATGTAGCAAAACTCAAAATTGAATCAGATCATCGTCCCGGAGGACTTCTGACACAGAGTGTAGTTTGCAGACCTGTGTGTGTGTGTGTGTGTGTGTGTGTGTGTGTCTCTTACCGGCAAAGGCCATGTTCTTAGGGTTTCCATAGGGGGTGCCGGGCTGAACGGGGCTGTAGACTGGATTCATAGCTGAAGCTAACCTGTTCTTACTGAGAGAGAGAGAGACACAGACAGTGTGTGGAGGAGAGGGAGCGAGAGAGAGAGAGAGAGAGAGAGAGAGAGAGAGAGAGAGAGCGAAAGAGAGAGAGAGAGAGAGAGAGAGAGAGAGAGCGAGAGCGAAAGAGAGAGAGCGAGAGAGCGAGAGCGAAAGAGAGAGAGCGAGAGAGAGTGAGAGAGAAAGAGAGAGAGAGCGAGAGCGAAAGAGAGCGAGCGAGAGCGAGCGAGCGAGAGACGAGGGATGAAGAGAAAACGGAAGAAAAACGGAGGAGAGGGAGACGTAAGCCACATAAATTGGAAAGAAAATTGTTTTACGATTATCAAGCACACACACACACACACACTCACTCATCATCACACATGAATCCCAAACTCTCGATTCTTAAGGCGACAATCCAGCTGAAGGATTTTGCCAGCATGCAACGAAAAGAAAAAGGAGATTTAATTAAAATACAAGCCCCGTGACACCTGGCCGTCAGGTGGGCTCGGGGGATCAATGGCGGCCCGAGTGCCGACAGAAGTGCACAGGTACGCGTGGGTCCAGTGAGGTGACGGGTCGCCTCGCGGTCTGTGGACCGCGGCGGTACAGGTGATGGGTGAAGGTGACCGGCATCAGAGCCGCTCACACCGCCTCGCAACACGGAGAGGAGAATACACCTCAGCGACTTACCTGGTCGTGGAGGAGATGGTGCATGTGTGTGTTGTGTTGTGTGTGTGTGTTGTTTGCGAGTGAGTGTGTGCATGCGTGCCCCGTACCTCTTGTGCGTGTCTGGTTGATACATGAAACTGAATTTGTCTGTGGGATGCCCGCCTGCCATTCTTGCTGTATGCAAATGAGGAAGAAGTGGAAGTGGATATGCAAATCTGAAATTAAAACAGCGAGAGGTCATGATTACAACGAACACAGGAGGAGAGGAAACGGCTAAAAAAAAGAAAGAAGAGGAATGTTTAAAAAGCAAGCGGCCGGTGCCACGGCAAATGGTTAGTGACGCAGCGGGGGAGGGGGACGGTGATTTGTGTGGGTTTGAATGAGTGTGTGTGTGTGTGTCTTTAGCCACCAATATACACACATACAGAACTGTGTATGGATTAAAAACTAATGTGTGTGTGTGTGTGTGTGAAATGGGCTTTAAAATATACGGTACCATCAGTTGTGTGTGGACATAAACTAGCGTTCGAAAAGTTTGGGGTCACCCAGAAAATGTTGTTTTATTCACACTTTTATTTATCAAGTAAATTTCAAAATGAATATAAAATATAGTCAAGACGTTAACGAGGTTATAAATAATGATTTGTATAGTAAATATTAATGTTCTTCTTCTTGTGGCTCAAAGGAAGGCCAGTTTTATCACTTCTCTCACCAGCATAACTGTTTTCAGCTGCGCTCACATAAAAAGGGTTTAAAGGGTTTTCTACCCCTCCGCTAGTCTTCTCAGGCGATAACACAATGTACCATTAGAACACTGGAGATGGGCCTCTACACACCTCTGTAGAGACTTCATTAACACCTGAGAATAGTCATCTACACATTAACTATGTAGAGAGTTATGACTCATTTAATGTTATGTTTAGTAAAAAAACAGTGCTTTACTTTGAACAATAAGGACATTTCTAAGTGACCCCGAACTTTTAAACGGTAGTGTATGTTTATCCTTCATGTTGTGTGTTTGTCCAAGACAAAGTGAGGCATGGATATGAATGCGTGTGTGTGTATATATAAATATATATATATATGTAACGTGCTGTGCACAACATCCAAAGCAACATTACAGACAGCCAAACGACACAAAGCACACGACACGCCCAGTGGAGAGGGCAGAGTGACGGAGCACAACTCAACTCAACACAACACAACTCAACTCAACACAACTCAACACAACACAGAGAAGGCCAAACGGAGTTCTGGCACCGAGCTGCGAGTGAGCGGTGATCCGCAGAAGCGTCGCACACAGAACACACAACGCAGAACACACACAGAACGCACAACGCAGAACACACACAGAACGCACACAGAACACACGGCACAGCAGCTGAGGAATAAATCAGGTGGGAACCCGTCTGTGTGTGTTATCGAGTTTGTGTGTGTGAACCGGTTCCGTCTGGTTTCCACCGTGGCCCTGTTGTGTGCCGTGGACGAGAATGCATGAACAGTTTTTTTTTTTTTACACACACACACACACACACTCTGGAGCCCGGTCCACCCGGCCAGGCGCTGCCGGGCGAGTCAACACATCGCCCGGGCGATTATAGCTTCGTCGTCATGACGCCCGGTCATACGCGGCTCCGAGACACTTCCCACGAGACGGGGACGCATGTGGCGCTCCCTCCAGGAACCTGACGTCAAAACGCCCAGAGGCGCCCTGACTGGACGAGTGTTTTCGGCACAAATTGCCCCAAAAAACATGAACCTGTGTGTGTGTGTGTGTGTGTGTGTGTGTGTGTGTGTGCGTGTGAGATCATGTCAATTGCCCAAATTCATATTCCTCAGAATACAATGTGCCTTTGGGGATTGATGAGTCTCTTCCTCTGATGTCATCCTCCTCTGGGCCTCCGTCTCTCTCTGTTGTTAAACGTGTCGTTAGCTTCTCTCATCTTTCGTTAATCAGCCTGTCTTCAAATGTTTGAATGTAAAAAACAAAAGAATAATGCAAAAAGATTAGTCCAACTTTTCCGCACTGCAACATTTAAAGAAACTATAAATCTAGGGTTGGGAGACACTTGGGGGTAAATCAGGGATTACATTCTTGAGGTGATCCAGTTAGATTCTGCAATAATGACTAAAAGTGTGGAGTCGCCCTCGTGGCGCTGCATGAGAAGGAAGGTTGGTTATGAATGAATTAATGTCCGTCAGAATTCACGTCGATCCGTCCCAAAGTCGCCGAGACGAATCGCTCAAAAAACCACAAATGCTAACCCGTTAGCCGGAGCCTCTCGCCGTCTTAAACGGGCACAAAATAATCAGATCAAAGAGACGGCGAACCGGTGGAGAGAGTAACGGGCCGCTTATTCAGGTTGTGATGTGCAGAGGGAAGGAGGAACAATGGCCGCCAGCACAGGGGGCAGGTGGCTAAGCTAACCCGGAGGTCTCGTGCCGCCCAATTACTGCGTGTGGAGAGAAAGACGTGTGTGTGTGTGTGTGTGTGTGTGTGTGTGGGTGAATGGGTGCGAACAAGAGGGGCGCCACAATGAGCCTGATGAAGGTTTGGGAGGACCAGTGGACGGCAGGAGGACGTGTGGTGAGTGTCTGGACACGACTCCCTTTGTCTCCAGCGGAGCGGCTTCAGAAGCTTCAGAAGCTCGAGTGCGTAAAAAAAAAAGACCTTGCATTTTGCAGAGCCACCATCTTTGATTGTGAAAAACCATTTTTCCAGAGATTCACTAAGAAAAGAGACGTTACATTTGGCTGTGGAGCCAGAAATGTATACATGTATATATATATATATATGCATATATATAAATGGCACATGCATGTGCATGAACATGCAATACATTTGGCGAACTGAGGCCGAGGAGCGTCATTGGTAGCGGCGGCGTAGCGTCCCTTCATCGGCCAAAGAGCTGCAGGTGAGGGGACTATCCATTTATTTATATAAATCCTGTTACCTTCAAATTTACTCACATCTTTTACCCGTGGGGTCCATTTGACCCCAGCAATTAAAACCTAGAGAAAATTATTAGAATTAATATTGTTTCCCAAGTTTAAGTGTGAGGTATGTTTGTTTGTCGAATACCTAAACACACTTTAAACTCGAACGGGCACTCGGTAGAGCGCATACCTTCGCATATCACAAGATTGGGCATTGAGTTATGAACATGTTGGCATTAGTTGCCAATTAGATACAAATTGACCGCGCTATGGTAAAAGGAAGATTTTGCCCTTTCATGACCTTGACCTTTGACCCGATCGATCCCAAAATCTAATCAAATGGTCCCCGGATAATAACCAATCATCCCACCAAATTTCATGCAATCCGGTTTAATACTTTTTTTAGTTATGGGAGTAACACGCAAACAAATAAATAAATAAATACACGGCGATCAAAACATAACCTTCCGCATTTTCAATGCGAATGTAATAAATAAAAAGGTTGATATTTCTTATTTGTTTTACACAGTGAAAAACAGCCTGGGGTCAAATTGTACAGGACATGGAAAACATATCGTTTGAATTTTTTGTCTCCAATAAATTAGGAAAAGTCATGAAATATGAGCATAAAAAATTATGTCGATCATTTTTTTAGAGACGTTAAACATTGAATGGGGTCAAGTTGACCCCAAAGGTCACAGGAGGGTTACGGAACCGTAGACACAGCTACAGGGAGCCACTCAGGTGTCTTGCTCAGGTCCACGTGGACTAGGGCACCGCCAACACCCCAATCGACGGACGGACCGCTGACCCTCATCGCTTTATGTGGCCCCTGCAGCTTTAACCCTTGTGTTGCCTTCGGGTCATTTTGACCCGATTCAATGTTTAACCCTCCTGTCGCCTTCAGGTCAATTTGACCCGATTCAATGTTTAATGTCGGTGTTCTTTCGGGAGTCAACAAACAAACATAAAGTACCTCACACTTACACTTGGAAAACAATATTAATTCTAATAATTTTCTGGAGATTTTAATAGCTGGGGTCATATTGACCTCAAGGGTAAAATATGTTAGTAAATATAAAGGTAACAGGAGGGTTAAACATTGAATCGGGTCATATTGACCCGAAGGCGACAGGAGGGTGAAACATTGAATCGGGTCAAATTGACCCGAAGGCAACACAAGGGTTAAGGACACGTGATCCCCTTTTCTTAAAGAAATTGAAGAAAATTATCCTGTGCTTTTATTTTGAAGGTTTTAGATTAAATGGATTTAAGTTGTAATATTAGAGACATTTTCTTGTGTACAATAGTTCTACACTCAAACAATAATCAAATGCAAAGAGTTATTTAACAATATGTACGAGGAGTTTATAAAGTGTTTCCGGCCCTTTAAGAGGGCGGCCATGATGCTGATGTCGTTTGCCGTTCTAACTCGATTTAATTTAACAAGGAACAAGGAACGCCGACATCACGAGGAACACCGACATCACGAGGAACGCCGACATCAAGAGGAACGCCGACATCACGAGGAACGCCGACATCACGAGGAACGCCGACATCAAGAGGAACGGCGACATCACGAGGAACGCCGACATCAAGAGGAACACAGACATCAAGAGGAACACAGACATCAAGAGGAACGCCGACATCACGAGGAACACCGACATCACGAGGAACACAGACATCACGAGGAACGCCGACATCACGAGGAACGCAGACATCAAGAGGAACGCCGACATCACGAGGAACACCGACATCAAGAGGAACGCCGACATCACGAGGAACGCCGACATCAAGAGGAACGCCGACATCACGAGGAACACAGACATCAAGAGGAACGCCGACATCACGAGGAACGCCGACATCACGAGGAACGCCGACATCACGAGGAACACCGACATCAAGAGGAACACCGACATCAAGAGGAACACCGACATCAAGAGGAACACCGACATCACGAGGAACGCAGACATCACGAGGAACGCAGACATCAAGAGGAACACCGACATCAAGAGGAACACCGACATCACGAGGAACGCCGACATCACGAGGAACACCGACATCAAGAGGAACGCCGACATCAAGAGGAACGCCGACATCACGAGGAACGCCGACATCAAGAGGAACACCGACATCAAGAGGAACACCGACATCACGAGGAACACCGACATCACGAGGAACACCGACATCACGAGGAACACCGACATCAAGAGGAACGCCGACATCACGAGGAACGCCGACATCAAGAGGAACGCCGACATCACGAGGAACACCGACATCAAGAGGAACACCGACATCAAGAGGAACACCGACATCACGAGGAACACCGACATCACGAGGAACACCGACATCACGAGGAACACCGACATCAAGAGGAACGCCGACATCACGAGGAACACCGACATCAAGAGGAACGACGACATCAAGAGGAACGCCGACATCACGAGGAACACCGACATCACGAGGAACACCGACATCACGAGGAACACCGACATCAAGAGGAACACAGACATCAAGAGGAACACCGACATCACGAGGAACACCGACATCAAGAGGAACACCGACATCACGAGGAACACCGACATCAAGAGGAACGCCGACATCAAGAGGAACGCCGACATCACGAGGAACGCAGACATCAAGAGGAACACCGACATCAAGAGGAACACAGACATCACGAGGAACACAGACATCAAGAGGAACGCCGACATCACGAGGAACGCCGACATCACGAGGAACGCCGACATCACGAGGAACGCCGACATCACGAGGAACGCCGACATCACGAGGAACGCCGACATCAAGAGGAACACCGACATCAAGAGGAACACCGACATCAAGAGGAACACCGACATCACGAGGAACGCCGACATCACGAGGAACGCCGACATCACGAGGAACGCCGACATCACGAGGAACGCCGACATCAAGAGGAACGCCGACATCACGAGGAACACCGACATCACGAGGAACACCGACATCAAGAGGAACACAGACATCAAGAGGAACACCGACATCACGAGGAACGCCGACATCACGAGGAACGCCGACATCACGAGGAACGCCGACATCACGAGGAACGCCGACATCACGAGGAACACCGACATCACGAGGAACGCCGACATCAAGAGGAACGCCGACATCAAGAGGAACGCCGACATCACGAGGAACACCGACATCAAGAGGAACGCCGACATCACGAGGAACACCGACATCACGAGGAACACCGACATCACGAGGAACACCGACATCAAGAGGAACACAGACATCAAGAGGAACACCGACATCACGAGGAACACCGACATCACGAGGAACACCGACATCAAGAGGAACGCCGACATCACGAGGAACGCCGACATCACGAGGAACGCCGACATCACGAGGAACGCCGACATCACGAGGAACGCCGACATCAAGAGGAACGCCGACATCACGAGGAACTCCGACATCACGAGGAACGCCGACATCAAGAGGAACGCCGACATCCCCGACATCAAGAGGAACGCCGACATCACGAGGAACACCGACATCAAGAGGAACGCCGACATCAAGAGTAAGCAGAAGAGGAGTCGTACACAATAACCTTATACAAGTTAACACAATTATTTCAGCAGTGCAACAAAATAGGTCTATTAAATGTGGTCTCCTAAATATTCGATCTCTATCATCTAAAGCTGTGTTACTGAATGATTTAATATCAGATAATCACATTGATTTATGTTGCCTAACTGAAACCTGGCTGAGCCATGAAGAATATGTCTGCCTGAATGAATCGACTCCTCCAAGTCATATTAATACTCACATTCCTCGAGGCACCGGTCGAGGAGGTGGAGTAGCAGCCATCTTTGAATCGAGCCTATTAATTAATCCTCAACCAAAATTACACTACACCTCATTTGAAAGCCTTGTTCTTAGTCTTTCACATCCAACCTGGAAAACACTACAGCCAATTCGATTTGTGATTCTGTACCGCCACCAGGTCCATATTCAGAGTTTATATCTGAATTCTCAGAATTTATATCAAGTTTGGTTCTTAAAACCGATAAAGTTATTATTGTTGGAGATTTTAATATCCATGTGGATGTTGATAATGATTGCCTTAGTGCTGCATTCATCTCCTTGTTGGACTCGATTGGCTTATGTCAGAGAGTACAGAAACCCACTCACAGCTTTGGCCACACGCTTGATCTTGTTCTTACTTATGGCGTTGACATTGAGCATTTGAACGTCTTCCCACAGAATCCTCTTCTGTCAGACCACAACCTCATAACTTTTTAATTTATACTACCGGAGTGTACTCCGTTAGTCAAAAGTTTCTACACTAGATGTCTAACTGATAGTGCTGTAGCTAAATTTAAAGAAGCGATTCCTTCTGTATTTGATTCGATACCACGTCTCAATATAACAGAGGACTCCTGGTCTAACTTTAGTCCGTCCCAGATTGATCATCTTGTTGACAGTGCCATAGGCTCTCTGAGAATGACACTGGACTCGATAGCCCTCTGAAGAAGAAGACAGTGAGGAAGAGGAGGTTTGCTCCTGGTATAACCCGCAGACCCGCAAACTGAAGCAAGCGTCACGAAAGCTTGAACGCATATGGCGTTCAACTAATCTCGAAGAATCCCGCTTAGTTTGGCGAGATAGTCTTAAAACATATAAGAAGGCCCTCCGTAATGCCAGAGCAGCCTATTACTCATTAATAATAGAAAAAAATAAACACAACCCCAGGTTTCTCTTCAGCACTGTAGCCAGGCTGACAGAGAGTCACAGCTCTGTGGAGCCGAGCATTCCTATAAACCTTAGTGGTAATGACTTTATGAACTTCTTTAATGAAAAGATTTTAACTATTAGGACAAGATTAATAATCTCTTGCCCATAACCAGTGCCAATCTGTCCTCAAGTGGAATGGCCTTGGAAACCGCTGTATGCCCTGGTGTATATTTGGAGGATTTTCTCCTATCAACCGTGACCAATTATTTTCAACGGTTTCTACTTGAACACATCTACCTGTCTCTTGGACCCCATCCCGACGAGGCTGCTTAAAGACGTTTTGCCTTTAATTGGCGGCTCTCTATTAGATATTATCAATGTGTCTCTGCTAACAGGCCACGTACCACACTCCTTCAAAGTGGCTGTTATTAAACCTCTCCTGAAGAAGCCCACTCTGGATCCAGAGGTGTTGGCTAACTACAGACCGATCTCTAACCTCCCTTCCTCTCCAAGATCCTTGAGAAAGTGGTCGCAAATCAGTTGTGCGACTTTCTACATCATAATAGTTTATTTGAGAAATTTCAATCAGGATTTAGAAAACACCACAGCACCGAGACGGCACTGGTGAAAATTACAAATGACCTCTTAATGGCAGCAGATAAAGGACTCCTCTCTGTCCTGGTCTTGTTAGACCTTAGTGCTGCATTCGACACCATTGACCATGACATCCTGTTACAGAGACTGGAGCAGTCGATTGGCATTTCAGGCACGGCACTAATTTGGTTTAAATCCTATTTATCAGATCGATCTCAGTTTGTATTTGTAAACGATGACGCTCGATAACCACCAACGTTAATCACGGAGTTCCACAAGGTTCTGTGCTTGGACCAATTTTATTTACCTTATACATGCTTCCTTTGGGCAATATTATCAGGAAACACTCCATAAACTTTCATTGTTATGCAGATGACACTCAACTATATTTATCGATAAAACCAGAGGAGAGCAACCAACTCTGTAAAATTCAAGCATGTCTTAAAGACATAAAAACATGGATGACCTGCAACTTCTTGATGTTAAACTCAGACAAAACCAAGTAATTTTAATCGGCCCTGAGCACCTCAGAGATCAATTATCTGGTGATGTGGATTCTGTAGACGGCATTGCCCTGGCATCCAACACCACTGTAAAGAATCTTGGCGTTATCTTTGATCGGGACTTGTCCTTTAACTCCCACGTAAAGCAAATCTCAAGGACTGCATTCTTTCATCTACGTAATATTTCAAAAATCAGGCACATCTTGTCTCAAAAGATGCAGAAAATTGGTTCACGCGTTCGTTACTTGAGACTGGATTACTGCAACTCCTTATTAGCAGGCTGCTCTAATAAATCTCTTAGGTCTCTCCAGTTGATCCAGAATGCTGCAGCTCGTGTTCTCACTAAAACTAAGAAAAGAGATCACATCACTCCTGCACTAGCTGCTCTGCACTGGCTCCCAGTAAAATCAAGAATCACTTTTAAAATTCTTCTCTTAACCTACAAAGCCTTGATTGGTGATGCTCCATCATATCTTAAGGAGCTTGTCGTACCATATTGCCCCACTAGAGAGCCTCGCTCACTAAATGCGGGACTACTTGTAGTTCCTAGAGTCTTAAAAAGTAGAATGGGAGCCAGAGCCTTTAGTTATCAAGCTCCTCTTTTATGGAACCAGCTTCCAATTTCAGTCCGGGAGGCAGACACAGTCACCTCGTTTAAGAGTAGACTTAAGACCTTCCTCTTTGACAGAGCTTATAGTTAGGGCTGAATCAGGTTTGCCCTGGTCCAGCCCCTTGATATGCTGCTATAGGCTTATAGCTGCGGGGCGTTTTAGGATGCACTGAGTACCTATCTCCTCTTTTTCTCTCCTTAAGGATGAATTTTCATCTCTCAATCACACGTTACTAACTCTGCTTTCTCCCGGAAGTCCTTTTGACTTTCGTCTCATGGGGTCATCGGACCCTATGAGACGGCATAGATCCTATCTGCCTGATGGATCGTCTGGGTCGTGGAATTCCTGCTCATGACTACGCCACTGTCCTGTTGAGACTCCGCCCTCCTCCTCCCCACCGCCATCTGCCTGATGGATCGTGGAGGTCTCCATCGTGGAATATGCCTACTATGAACTATTCATACACTCTGTCATATTCATTGAATGTATTTTAACTCTAAATCTGTCCTTCTGTACACGTTACATCTATTGCATCTGTCCATCCTAGGAGAGGGATCCTCCTCTGTTGCTCTCCTCCAGGTTTCTTCCTTTTCCCCCTGAAGGGTTATTTGGGAGTTTTTCCTGGTCCGATGTGAGGTTTTGGGGCAGGGATGTCTATGTGTACAGATTGTAAAGCACTCCGAGACAAATTTGTAATTTGTGAAATTGGGCTATACAAATAAACTGAATTGAATTGAATTGAATTGAAGAGGAACACCGACATCAAGAGGAACGCCGACATCACGAGGAACGCCGACATCAAGAGGAACGCCGACATCAAGAGGAACGCCGACATCACGAGGAACGCAGACATCAAGAGGAACGCCGACATCAAGAGGAACGCCGACATCAAGAGGAACGCCGACATCACGAGGAACGCCGACATCAAGAGGAACGCCGACATCACGAGGAACACCGACATCAAGAGGAACGACGACATCAAGAGGAACGCCGACATCACGAGGAACACCGACATCACGAGGAACACCGACATCACGAGGAACACCGACATCAAGAGGAACACAGACATCAAGAGGAACACAGACATCAAGAGGAACACCGACATCACGAGGAACACCGACATCACGAGGAACGCCGACATCACGAGGAACGCCGACATCAAGAGGAACGCCGACATCACGAGGAACGCAGACATCAAGAGGAACACCGACATCAAGAGGAACGCCGACATCAAGAGGAACGCCGACATCACGAGGAACACAGATATCAAGAGGAACGCCGACATCACGAGGAACGCCGACATCACGAGGAACGCCGACATCACGAGGAACGCCGACATCACGAGGAACGCCGACATCAAGAGGAACACCGACATCACGAGGAACACCGACATCAAGAGGAACACCGACATCACGAGGAACACCGACATCACGAGGAACGCCGACATCACGAGGAACACCGACATCACGAGGAACACCGACATCACGAGGAACGCCGACATCACGAGGAACGCCGACATCACGAGGAACGCCGACATCAAGAGGAACGCCGACATCACGAGGAACGCCGACATCACGAGGAACGCCGACATCACGAGGAACGCCGACATCACGAGGAACACCGACATCAAGAGGAACGCCGACATCACGACATCACGAGGAACACCGACATCACGAGGAACACCGACATCAAGAGGAACACCGACATCACGAGGAACACCGACATCACGAGGAACACCGACATCACGAGGAACACCGACATCACGAGGAACACCGACATCAAGAGGAACACCGACATCACGAGGAACACCGACATCACGAGGAACACCGACATCACGAGGAACACCGACATCACGAGGAACACCGACATCACGAGGAACACCGACATCACGAGGAACGCCGACATCACGAGGAACGCCGACATCACGAGGAACGCCGACATCACGAGGAACACCGACATCAAGAGGAACACCGACATCACGAGGAACGCAGACATCAAGAGGAACACCGACATCACGAGGAACGCCGACATCAAGAGGAACGCCGACATCACGAGGAACGCCGACATCAAGAGGAACGCCGACATCACGAGGAACGCCGACATCACGAGGAACGCCGACATCAAGAGGAACGCCGACATCAAGAGGAACGCCGACATCACGAGGAACGCAGACATCAAGAGGAACGCCGACATCAAGAGGAACGCCGACATCACGAGGAACGCCGACATCACGAGGAACGCCGACATCAAGAGGAACGCCGACATCACGAGGAACGCCGACATCAAGAGGAACGCCGACATCAAGAGGAACGCCGACATCACGAGGAACGCCGACATCACGAGGAACGCCGACATCACGAGGAACGCCGACATCACGAGGAACGCCGACATCACGAGGAACGCCGACATCACGAGGAACGCCGACATCAAGAGGAACGCCGACATCACGAGGAACACCGACATCACGAGGAACGCCGACATCACGAGGACCGACATCACGAGGAACGCCGACATCACGAGGAACGCCGACATCACGAGGAACGCCGACATCAAGAGGAACGCCGACATCACGAGGAACGCCGACATCACGAGGAACGCCGACATCAAGAGGAACGCCGACATCACGAGGAACGCCGACATCACGAGGAACGCCGACATCACGAGGAACGCCGACATCACGAGGAACGCCGACATCACGAGGAACGCCGACATCACGAGGAACGCCGACATCACGAGGAACGCCGACATCACGAGGAACGCCGACATCACGAGGAACGCCGACATCAAGAGGAACGCCGACATCAAGAGGAACGCCGACATCAAGAGGAACGCCGACATCACGAGGAACGCCGACATCACGAGGAACGCCGACATCAAGAGGAACGCCGACATCAAGAGGAACACCGACATCACGAGGAACGCCGACATCACGAGGAACGCCGACATCACGAGGAACGCCGACATCACGAGGAACGCCGACATCACGAGGAACGCCGACATCACGAGGAACGCCCACATCACGAGGAACGCCGACATCAAGAGGAACGCCGACATCACGAGGAACGCCGACATCACGAGGAACGCCGACATCACGAGGAACGCCGACATCAAGAGGAACGCCGACATCACGAGGAACGCCGACATCACGAGGAACGCCGACATCAAGAGGAACGCCGACATCAAGAGGAACGCCGACATCACGAGGAACGCCGACATCACGAGGAACGCCGACATCAAGAGGAACGCCGACATCACGAGGAACACCGACATCAAGAGGAACGCCGACATCACGAGGAACACGACATCACGAGGAACACCGACATCAAGAGGAACACCGACATCAAGAGGAACACCGACATCACGAGGAACACAGACATCACGAGGAACACCGACATCAAGAGGAACGCCGACATCACGAGGAACGCCGACATCACGAGGAACGCCGACATCACGAGGAACACCGACATCACGAGGAACGCCGACATCACGAGGAACGCCGACATCACGAGGAACGCCGACATCACGAGGAACGCCGACATCACGAGGAACGCCGACATCACGAGGAACGCCGACATCACGAGGAACACCGACATCAAGAGGAACGCCGACATCAAGAGGAACGCCGACATCACGAGGAACGCCGACATCACGAGGAACGCCGACATCACGAGGAACGCCGACATCACGAGGAACGCCGACATCACGAGGAACGCCGACATCAAGAGGAACGCCGACATCAAGAGGAACGCCGACATCAAGAGGAACGCCGACATCACGAGGAACGCCGACATCACGAGGAACGCCGACATCACGAGGACCCCCGACATCACGAGGAACGCCGACATCACGAGGAACGCCGACATCACGAGGAACGCCGACATCAAGAGGAACGCCGACATCAAGAGGAACGCCGACATCACGAGGAACGCAGACATCAAGAGGAACACCGACATCACGAGGAACGCCGACATCAAGAGGAACGCCGACATCACGAGGAACGACATCACGAGGAACACGACATCAAGAGGAACGCCGACATCAAGAGGAACGCCGACATCACGAGGAACACCGACATCAAGAGGAACACCGACATCAAGAGGAACACCGACATCACGAGGAACACAGACATCACGAGGAACACCGACATCAAGAGGAACACCGACATCAAGAGGAACACCGACATCACGAGGAACGCCGACATCACGAGGAACGCCGACATCAAGAGGAACGCCGACATCACGAGGAACGCCGACATCACGAGGAACGCCGACATCACGAGGAACGCCGACATCACGAGGAACGCCGACATCACGAGGAACGCCGACATCACGAGGAACGCCGACATCACGAGGCCGACATCACGAGGAACGCCGACATCAAGAGGAACGCCGACATCACGAGGAACGCCGACATCACGAGGAACGCCGACATCACGAGGAACGCCGACATCACGAGGAACGCCGACATCACGAGGAACGCCGACATCACGAGGAACGCAGACATCAAGAGGAACGCAGACATCAAGAGGAACGCCGACATCAAGAGGAACGCCGACATCAAGAGGAACGCCGACATCACGAGGAACACCGACATCAAGAGGAACGCCGACATCAAGAGGAACACCGACATCACGAGGAACGCCGACATCACGAGGAACGCCGACATCACGAGGAACACCGACATCAAGAGGAACACCGACATCAAGAGGAACACCGACATCACGAGGAACACAGACATCACGAGGAACGCAGACATCAAGAGGAACACCGACATCAAGAGGAACGCCGACATCACGAGGAACGCCGACATCACGAGGAACGCCGACATCACGAGGAACGCCGACATCACGAGGAACGCCGACATCACGAGGAACGCCGACATCACGAGGAACGCCGACATCAAGAGGAACGCCGACATCAAGAGGAACGCCGACATCACGAGGAACGCCGACATCACGAGGAACGCCGACATCAAGAGGAACGCCGACATCACGAGGAACACCGACATCAAGAGGAACACCGACATCAAGAGGAACACCGACATCACGAGGAACACAGACATCACGAGGAACGCAGACATCAAGAGGAACACCGACATCAAGAGGAACGCCGACATCACGAGGAACGCCGACATCACGAGGAACACCGACATCAAGAGGAACGCCGACATCACGAGGAACGCCGACATCACGAGGAACGCCGACATCACGAGGAACGCCGACATCACGAGGAACGCCGACATCAAGAGGAACGCCGACATCACGAGGAACGCCGACATCACGAGGAACGCCGACATCAAGAGGAACGCCGACATCAAGAGGAACGCCGACATCAAGAGGAACACCGACACCACGAG
This sequence comes from Pseudoliparis swirei, assembly GCF_029220125.1. Classification (NCBI taxonomy): domain Eukaryota; kingdom Metazoa; phylum Chordata; class Actinopteri; order Perciformes; family Liparidae; genus Pseudoliparis; species Pseudoliparis swirei. Next base: position 27,272,099 of record NC_079407.1, read on the forward strand.
GAACGCCGACATCACGAGGAACGCCGACATCACGAGGAACGCCGACATCACGAGGAACGCAGACATCAAGAGGAACGCAGACATCAAGAGGAACGCCGACATCAAGAGGAACGCCGACATCACGAGGAACGCCGACATCACGAGGAACGCCGACATCACGAGGAACGCCGACATCACGAGGAACGCCGACATCACGAGGAACGCCGACATCAAGAGGAACACCGACATCACGAGGAACACCGACATCAAGAGGAACGCCGACATCAAGAGGAACGCCGACATCACGAGGAACACCGACATCAAGAGGAACGCCGACATCACGAGGAACACAGACATCAAGAGGAACGCCGACATCACGAGGAACGCCGACATCACGAGGAACGCCGACATCACGAGGAACGCCGACATCACGAGGAACACCGACATCAAGAGGAACACCGACATCAAGAGGAACACCGACATCACGAGGAACACAGACATCACGAGGAACACCGACATCAAGAGGAACGCCGACATCAAGAGGAACGCCGACATCACGAGGAACGCCGACATCACGAGGAACGCCGACATCACGAGGAACGCCGACATCACGAGGAACGCCGACATCACGAGGAACGCCGACATCACGAGGAACGCCGACATCACGAGGAACGCCGACATCACGAGGAACGCCGACATCACGAGGAACGCCGACATCACGAGGAACGCCGACATCACGAGGAACGCCGACATCACGAGGAACGCCGACATCACGAGGAACGCCGACATCAAGAGGAACGCCGACATCAGAGGAACGCCGACATCACGAGGAACGCCGACATCACGAGGAACGCCGACATCACGAGGAACGCCGACATCACGAGGAACGCCGACATCAAGAGGAACGCAGACATCAAGAGGAACGCCGAC
>NC_079407.1:27275507-27295507 GCF_029220125.1 Pseudoliparis swirei
ATCAACTCGCGCATGCGCGACCAGTAAATTAGCTGATTTTTTTTGTTTTGTTATTAAATATTTTTGTTGCTGACAAACTTGTTCTACACTTCAGCCCACTATAGTGAGCGGTAATGCCTGAATGACTGGTTTGCTAACCGACATTAACTCCAGAAGAAGAAGAAAGGAGACGAAAACCGAAGAAGAAGGCTGGCCTGTGTGTGAGAGCGGGGGGGGGGGGGGGGGGGTTAGGCAATGTGTGAAAAGAGGCGCACCGCAGCGGAGACGATGCGCCCGGCGAGGGCCGCAGAGTGAGAGGTCAGAGGGGATCCTCACGCACCGAGCGGCGTCCCCGTCCCCCGAGTTGAATCTCTGGGTCGACTCAGCCGACTCTCACATGTCTGCCCCTACAGGCTGATGCTCACGGTAAACACATTCCATCGGGAGCAAAGAGGGGTTTGATAACGTTAGCGGAAGGATTTATGTGACAACATCCGGTTTTGCAAAGTTAGCGGAAAGAACCACGTGAAAAAACATCAGTTTTTCAAAATAAGATGTCGACAAATCATACACTAACATATACAAGTAAACAATGAACTGATTTTGTATCTTTAGAGATCATTTCTGAGATTTAGCTTACATTATGCTAACATTAAAACATTTTTACTGGACCAAGGAAGAGTTCATAAAAATAAGTCAGACTTTTGTATGTTAAGAAAAGTCCTGTAAATGGATTTCCCCAAGAGTTCCAGGAAATGAATGATGCAGATGTGTTCCATACATATCTGAAATCCCCTACAATAGCAATCAATCAATTAGGACATTTTTCAAAGTAAAAGTCCTAAATGTTTAAAGAAATCGGTAATTTCGTTCATGTTTGAGGTGCTTTATATGTGTATTTCCTCATAGTCCTAGGCAATAATGCTACACAATAAATAGAATGCTTCAATCGACACCGTGATCGGTATTATCGGATCGGCAGATACTGATTTCAGTGATCGGTATTATCGGATCGGCAGGTACTGATTTCAGTGATCGGTGATATCGGTGATCGGCAGATACTGATTTCAGTGATCGGCACCAAAAACCTGATCGGTGCATCTCTAATAAGAGAGTATATAAGAGAGTATATAAGAGAGTATATAAAAGAGTATATAAAAATATATAAGAGAGTATGCAAAGAGATATCTAGAGGCATCATGCTACGCTTCAGTGCCACAAAGAGTGGAAAGTGGAAGAGGACAGACGATGAAGACGATGAAGACGATAACATTCCAGAAGCACATTTTCTCGTCACTTTGGTTTTTTTTGTGTTGAGTCTCGCAAAACCAGGAAGCTCGTAGTCCGGCCAGCCCGACGCTCCCTGGGTGAATCAGACTCGTTACTCTGCGACGTCGTAAAATCCTCCTGACACACTTCCGTCAGGAGAAGGAACCGACGTCGCTCTGAACGCAACTTCTCAGAGCGCTGGAAGAAGACGTGGCGAATAGAGATATATATTTATTTCTAAAGCGTGCGGCGATGGTGTGAATCTTTACGTTTTGCACCTTGGAATTCTACCTCTCCACGAAACTAGCTGGAAGGGAATCAACCCATGTCGAGTTATTAAAGCTACTTCATTACCTTCGCATTGAAAATGCGGAAGGTAATGTTTTGATCGCCGTGTATTTATTTATTTGTATGCGTGTTACTCGCATAACTCAAAAAGTATTAAACCGAATCGCATGAAATTTGGTTGGGTGATTGGTTATTATCCGGGAACCATTTGATTAGATTTTGGGATTGATCGGGTCAAAGGTCAATGTCAAGGTCATGGAAAGGTCAAAATCATCTTTTTACCATAGCGCGATTCATAGTCAATTTGTATCCAATTGGCATGCAACTAATGCCAAAATGTTCATAATTCAATGCCCAATCTTGTGATATGCGAAGGTATGCGCTCTACCGAGTGCCCGTTCGAGTTAATATATTATTCATTAATTTAAGTAAAAGCTGACTCGTATCGCCTGTATGCGCTGTGGTATAAATCAGGGTTCTTACACATTTTGACCGATGGATTTCCAGGACTTTAATCCAAATTTCCATGACCAAACTGAAATTTGGTAAATCTTGAAAAATGAAGAAAATGTTGCGTCTTGAGATCGTACACCGGCTTGTATTTTGAGCGTCTTACTTTAAAAAAACATATTAATTATTTCAAATTGAACATGTGAATATAACAACATTTCCACGACTTTTCCAAAACTTTTACGATTTGAGTTTTTTCCAGGCCTGGAAACGACCATTTTAAAATTCCATGACTTTTCCAGGTTTTCCATGACCGTAAGAACCCTGATACACGCATCCTCAATGCTATAATAATATATATTGTTTTAAAGCATGCGACGGTGCAGCGTGCCTCTTGCGGTGATGAGGAATTAGTCATTAAATGTCCAAATTTTTATTGAAATGCCGCTTTGAGGAAACAAGACGACGTGGTGACGGGCGGATGGAGCAGACGCCCGCGTTGTGGAGATATTCTTTGCGCATTGAAATGATTTATTCATGCATCAAGAAGCCGGCCATGTTTACATGCAGGAGACGCAAAGTCACACATGTAGGAAGAGACGTCCGTCTGGAAGCTGCTCAAGGGAACATAAGCAGAAACCCGGCCCTGCTTCCACGCCCACGGGCCTTCAGGAGGTACGCACTACTCAATTTAGTATATTTTATATCGCCAAATAGAAAAATCCCTTTTCACGAAGCGTTTCCTAATCCCCGATTAATGATCGTATGAAGGTTTTTCTTTTAGGAGCCGTTGTCGTGGCGATGTTGACGGCAGAATCGCGGCTGAAGCCGTTTAGCTGTGTATGGAATTAGAGGGCGGAGCCTGCGCAGGGCCCTGTGTTAGAGAACCAATCAGAGCGGGCAGGGCTTTTTTTTGAGAGGGGCCTTAAAGAGACAGGCCGTCATTAAAACCGACCATTTCAGGCAATAAGAGGTGCATTTCATGGACATTAAAGCAAGTTAAAAAAACATTGAAGACCCCTGAAATTAAAATATGAAAGTAAACATTGACACACGTCCCCCCCCCCCACCCCCCCATATGATTGACACTCCGTCTCCAGGGATCAGTTCAACCTTTTATCCTTGTCCTGTATTGCCGTTGACGTTTCTCACCACTGTACACATGCGCACACGCACACACACACACAACAATCCATCAGCCAGTCATGAAATTAGAAGTGCAATGCAGAGTCTTGTAATCAAATATCCAATCAATAGGTGATTAATTGCCAACTATTTTTGATCGTCGAATTGATTTTCAAGCAAAAATGACAATTAATGATCCGTGTCTTTTTTTTTTATGTAAGCATTTGCTGCTTTCACTTGTCTTCCATATTGTATTTAACAAAGATGAACATCATAACTAGAGCCCCAGTTTAAGTCATGAATTCAAATGATACACATCATTTTAACCCTTGTGTTGCCTTAGGGTCATTTTGACCCGAATCAATATTACACCCTCCCCCCGCCTTTGGGTCATTTTGACCCGATTCAATGTTTCACCCTCCTGTTACCTTTATATTTACTAACATATTTTACCCTTTGGGTTCAATTTGACGCCAGCAATTAAAACCTCCAGAAAATTATTAGAATTAATATTGTTTTCCAAGTTTAAGTGTGAGGTACTTTATGTTTGTTTGTTGACTACCGAAAGAACACCGACATTAAACATTGAATGGGGTCAAATTAATCCTAAGGCGGGGGGAGGGTGTAATATTGATTCGGGTCAAAATGACCCTAAGGCAACACAAGGGTTAAATATGAGATTAAAATATGGCAACTCTGACTTTCCAGACGATCCGATTGTTCTTATTTACTATTCTCTTTAAAGACAGAAGAGGGTGAATATGGACAAGAGAAGAGGGTGAATATGGACAAGAGAAGAGGGTGAATGTGGACAAGAGAAGAGGGTGAATATGGACAAGAGAAGAGGGTGAATATGGACAAGAGAAGAGGGTGAATATGGACAAGAGAAGAGGGTGAATATGGGAGCTGCCCTGCCGTCTCTAAGCATCTCGTTCTCTGACATTTTACGTGGTTAAACCACGTGGGGCCGAGGAGCCAGAACGACGGCCCGTTTTAGAACCAGCGACTCTCTCTCTCTCTCTAACATTAAGTGACTCTCTCTCTCTAACATGAAGTGACTCCAGCGTTCTACCGTCTGACAGCTTTACAGCTGCGTTGTACGGCTCAGCATTCACATGCTGAACGCACGCCAAAACCCACACGTCCCCCGATCCTCCATCATGGCAGACAGGGGTCACCTTAGACAGTTTAGTTCCTTTTTTAAAGGAAAAATGGGTGGAAATGCCATATATATATATATATATTTCTCAAGGATGACCACTGCACCTGCATTTAACATGCCTTCATCAGGGCGGATGCAACTATGCAAGATGCTTCTTGATTCCAATCTTTAAAAAGGTTCTGCACAGACTGTTGTATTTATTGCTGGGTAGATTCAATATGAATTAATGTGGTTTGTGAAAATGTTTAAACAAAACGACGTCGCTGAATGTCTAATATAAATCTTCCCAGCTCTACAAAATACCACAGAACTTGAGCTGCTCTGTGAGGGAACAGTAGCATCTCAAAAATCTTTCTCCAGATAAGGTTTCTTGAATTAAACGGGATTAGTAGTTAATGTCGACAGCAGGTTATCCAATGCCAAAAAAGAGATGATCATGACGGAGGATTCATAGCACTGATAAGACTAGTCATAAGGGAGATGGAAATGATGCCTCTAGCATCGTGTGTGATCCTGTCTCTGACGAAATATGTGTGGCTGTTTATGTATTCTGTGTCGTCACTGAGCGGTTGACTGTTAAGACTGTTAAATCTCTTCTAGCGCTGAATAATTAGTTGATTACAAATAAATGAATCAATAATTATGATCACGATTAATTAAGTTATTTACCAAGCAAAAACTACCGGAGATCATCTAAGTCTACGGCTGCTCCTCTCTGTATAAATGTGCTTATTTTTAACAATACGGTAAACTAGAGTTGGTCAAACAAAAGAAATTAAAAAATGTCTTTTTTTTATTTTAAAGAAAAAATAATTGTGGCAATATTCTGACGTTTAAAATAATTGATTTAAATAAAACGCTCATCAAATAGATAAATAAATACAGATTAAATTCATGCCAAAAAAATGGTCGTATGCCTGTAATCCTACAGGAACCACATGTTTATAAAGAACAAATCATGTGCAGACTAAGTGAAAGTCAGTGTGAAAATATTTACATAATGCAGGAAGACGCTATATATCTATTTTTTGTAAACAGCAGCACAAACTCCATTGAAAATACAGATGAGTTATCCAAGATACAGATTGTTTCATATCGGCGGTTGCAACCGAGAGGATACAGACCTCTCCCAGCCGTTTGTATTCACTACCGCATTAACGTTATTATATATAGTAATAACCATCAAGAATACGGTCACTTATTGGCCGTATATTGGCTTTTTTTTTACGGCACATTAAAAAAAACGGCTGGACAAAAAGGGTCACACTCAAACAAGCTGAAGACACCATTTTGAAAAATCCACCGATTTCTAGATAACAACTCCGAGATGCCATCTTGCCAATTATCACCAGATTAGCCGCCGTTACCTCTGCCGTACAGTCGTGTTCCCGAGGCATCTACGCGGCGGCTCACACTTTATTCGTATAGTTAGCTTCGCTTGTCTGCTCTCCTAAAAAGAAAAAGAAATTTAAAAAAACACAGAAAAAATAGACCCGTGTGGCATCCTCGCATCCCTCCGCACGCGCTACACAAATGGCTAATTAGCCACCTAGCCGAGTAAAGATTAGCCAACGACAATGAAAGAAAAAGAAGAAGAAAAAAAACACTCGCTCAGTGAGTCGAACCGGGAAAGCCAAGACAACAGCAACCGTTAACCGCGAATGCTCCAACACATTAACGGTCAAAATAAACACCTAACGGTTAAATAAACCCTCCGGTAACACCGATGCGACAACCGTTAACACCAGTATCCCTCCGCGATGTAAAATAGCTTAGCTTAGTTTAGCACGTCGGTCCCCCCCCCCCCCCCCCCCCAACTGACAATTAAAAAAGAAATGGGTGCACAACCGAAAAAGAAAAAAAAACACCACGGACATTCCCTGCCCTCCGTAATAAAAACATCCACTTACCACTTGGGATCGAAGAAATAAAAAAAGATTCCCCCGGTGTGCATGTAGGTGACGGCTCCCGTGTGCCTGCCTCAGGTTCGGTGCGGACTCGCTTTTTGCTACAGCAGCGCCTTTTCTTTTTTTGATTCGGTCGGACCAGTGGCGCAGAGAGAAGACAGCTTTCACCCGGAGAGACGGCCACCGTGTGGGGGATGGGGATGCATCGCCGGGAGGGAGCGAGGGAGGGAGGGATGCAGGGATGTAAGGAGAGAGAGAGAGGAGGGGAGGAGAGGGAAGGGTGGTCCGACCCAACGATAATATATATATATAACGGAGCTAGTTGATAATACTACTACGACTATGCAATCGAATGTAGTAGTGCAACAAAGAAAAACAGGAAATAATAACTGCATATGCATATATTAATATGTATTGTAGCCTACATATTTTACCGGCAGTACTCTTAATCAATCAATAAGCATTTGATTTTTAAGGATTAGTGCGACTATGATGCGCCAGAATAGTAATATAGATGAAATGCATGAATGGAAATGGTCTAATTGACAATGCATTGTGTGATTAACACTGTAACTTCTTTGTTCTGCTGTGTGTGCATGCTCACGTCAAATGAGTTGAGTCTGTGTGTGTCGTGTTGATGATGAATTACCTGTATGTTGTTGCATAATGTGAGTAACACAAGCTATAATAATATGTATATATTCGTGTATGTTTACAAAAAGCCTGCATGATATGTGTGTATATCTTGAAAGACACGTTTCCAGGCATAGTAAGTGTCTGTTATTCGCCCAGTGGCGGTGAGACGGTACTGCAGCACGGCTGGAAGTTCACGTTCACTTATTCCATCAAGAGGCTTCTGCTTCTGCATAACAACAACCACACAGCAAGGCAGCGCCACCCAGCGGTGATGCGTTGTAGTGCACCTTGATGACACACACACGTCCTGAAACCTCTCTTTCTTTCTTTTTTGCATATACCGCATATTGTAATTCTGTGTTTGCTCGAATGCATTTGATTGAACATCTTATTTGATCTAAATACGCACCATTTTTGGTTCCACGAAGAACCTTTCAAGCCAGGGTTCTTTAAAGAACCATTTCCTTAAATAGCTCTTCAAAGAACCTAAAAAGGTGTCTCAAAGAACCTTAAACAAATTGTTCTGTAAGGCAACATTTCTGGTAAATACGCTTTTCTGAATACACAAAGACGCTTTCATTTAAGTAATCTGTTTTTTATTTCACCTTTACTTCGTAGCCACGTTTCTTGAGCTGGAACGTAAAGTTGCCCCCTAAATTATCAAGTCTTGTGTAAACGATTGCTGCAGTTAGTTTGAGATGTTTCACATACCAGTAACACAAATTCAACATTTTTCATTTAATCAACTAAAGAAGCTGAGAAGATATTATCCAACATCTAAAAAAAACATCCTCCTGCTGCTTTGGATATTCTACAAACACACTTCTTTAAAAAATATTCACACTGATCTTTTTACAAATTGTAAACACATCCCTTCAAAAAAAGTCCTAAAAACTGCAGTTATTAAAAGGTCTTTTGGTCCAAATATCTGGAACAAGGTTCCTGAAAGCTGCAGGTCTGCTGAGACCATCAGAGACCCCCCAGAGACCCCCAAAGACCCCAGAGACCCTCAGCTCCTTTAAACCCAGACTGAAGACTTTTCTGTTTGCTGTTGCCTTTCGTTGAACAAGATTCAAGGATATCAATCGACATATGCATCTCACGACTGCATTTTATTTCTTTAACTGCATCACAACGTGGACTATATTTCTTGCATTTTGACTGTTTTAAATGTATTCATGACTTCATTGTATTTAAATCCCATTGTTCTCTTTTGGATTTAGTTTTGATGCTTCGTCTGTAAAACTACAAATCGAGGAGAACTACAGCTCCCATCGGTCGTTGCGTAATCCCTGTGCCGCAAACAAAGAGCCGCAGACAGAAACTCGCGACTCGGGGGCTTTTATAAAAAAAAGATAAATATCTCAATATCAGGAACAAAAACGGCGCGTTTTCAGCTTATAAGATGCTGCCGACGAATACAGCTGGTGAAACAGAGAAGGATGAGCGAGATGTCACGCACCCGGAAGTCAGAGTGGCGTGAAAGAGAGAGAGAGAGAGAGAGAGAGAGAGAGAGAGAGAGAGAGCTGTCCGAGGTGCTGACACCGTGAGTAGCCTCGAGCATGTTCTGTATTCCTCATGTATTTATATCACTTGTACGTGTTTGCTGAGATGTTGTTGTGTGACTTAATATCTGCATTTGGATGTGACTCAACTGAACGAGGAGACACCCGATTCCTTTCCTTCAACTTTCTCTCCGTCCCCTTGTGCACCCTTTTCTTCTGCAGCCTCACTGTATTCTGCAGGAATGCTTTTGTATTTTTGATATTCTATAATTTGGGGAGAATGGATGAATCCCGTAGCGCCGGTGCTACGGACTACAGCGGCGACCCCCGGAGTGGTGAACCTGGCGGTGCCCCACAATGCAATGGGGCCCCGCAGGGCCGGACTCTGCTGTGGGCCCCCGAGTCCCACGGCCTGCAGCTGCTGGGCGCGCTCAGAGCCTTCAGGGAGCAGAGCGTGATGCTGGACTTCACCATCAGGGTCCAGGAGCACTCCTTCCCCTGCCACCGCTGTGTCCTCGCAGCATGCAGCGACTTCTTCAGGTAACATCCATCTATCCATCCATCCATCTATCCATCTATCCATCCATCCATCCATCCATCCATCTATCCATCCATCTATCCATCTATCCATCCATCTATCCATCCATCCATCATCCATCTATCCATCTATCCATCCATCTATCCATCCATCCATCTATCCATCCATCTATCCATCTATCCATCCATCTATCCATCTATCCATCCATCTATCCATCCATCTATCCATCCATCCATCCATCTATCTATATATCCATCCATCTATCCATCCATCCATCCATCTATCTATATATCCATCCATCTATCCATCCATCTATCCATCTATCCATCCATCTATCCATCCATCTATCCATCCATCCATCTATTCAATTCAATTCAGTTTATTTGTATAGCCCAATTTCACAAATTACAAATTTGTCTCGGAGTGCTTTACAATCTGTACACATAGACATCCCTGCCCCAAAACCTCACATCGGACCAGGAAAAACTCCCAAATAACCCTTCAGGGGGAAAAAAAGGGAAGAAACCTGGAGGAGAGCAACAGAGGAGGATCCCTCTCCTGGACAGATGCAATAGATGTAATGTGTACAGAAGGACAGATTTAGAGTTAAAATACATTCAATGAATATGACAGAGTGTATGAATAGTTCATAGTAGGCATATTCCACGATGGAGACCTCCACGATCCATCAGGCAGATGGCGGTGGGGAGGAGGAGTGGGCGGAGTCTCAACAGGACAGTGGCGTAGTCATGAGCAGGAATTCCACGACCCAGACGATCCATCAGGCAGATAGGATCTATGCCGTCTCATAGGGTCCGATGACCCCATGAGACGTAAAGTCGGACTTCCGGGGAGAAAGCAGAGTTAGTAACGTGTGATTGAGAGATGAAAATTCATCCTTAAGGAGAGAAAAAAGAGGAGATAGGTACTCAGTGCATCCTAAAACGTCCCCCGGCAGCTATAAGCCTATAGCAGCATATCAAGGGGCTGGACCAGGGCAAACCTGATTCAGCCCTAACTATAAGCTCTGTCAAAGAGGAAGGTCTTAAGTCTACTCTTAAACGAGGTGACTGTGTCTGCCTCCCGGACTGAAATTGGAAGCTGGTTCCATAAAAGAGGAGCTTGATAACTATCCATCCATCTATCCATCTATCCATCCATCTATCCATCCATCCATCTATCCATCTATCCATCCATATATCCATCCATCTATCTATCCATCTATCCATCCATCTATCCATCCATCCATCATCCATCTATCCATCTATCCATCCATCTATCCATCCATCCATCCATCTATCCATCCATCTATCCATCTATCCATCCATCTATCCATCTATCCATCCATCCATCTATCCATCCATCTATCCATCCATCCATCCATCTATCTATATATCCATCCATCTATCCATCCATCCATCCATCTATCTATATATCCATCCATCTATCCATCCATCTATCCATCTATCCATCTATCCATCCATCTATCCATCCATCTATCCATCCATCCATCTATCCATCCATCCATCTATCCATCCATCTATCCATCCATCCATCTATCCATCTATCCATCCATATATCCATCCATCTATCCATCCATCTATCCATCCATCCATCTATCCATCCATCCATCCATCTATCTATATATCCATCCATCTATCCATCTATCCATCTATCCATCCATCCATCCATCTATCTATATATCCATCCATCTATCCATCCATCTATCCATCTATCCATCTATCCATCCATCTATCCATCCATCCATCCATCTATCTATCCATCCATCCATCTATGTATTTATTTATCCATCCATCTATCTATCTATCTATCTTTCTATCTATATATCCATCCACCTATCTATCTATATATCTATCCATCTATCTATCTATCCATCCATCTATCCATCCATCTATCTATCTATCTATTCATCTATCTATATCCATTTATTTATCTATCTGTTTTTCCATTGCCTACCTCATCTATCTATCTTTCCTAAATAGATTGATGAGGTAAGTAGAGGAAAGATAGGTAGATAGATGCGGTATCTATCTATCTATCCATCTTTCCACTACCTACATCATCCATCTATCCATCTCTCTCTCTCTCTCTCTCTCTCTATCTATCTATCTTTCTATCTTTCCTCCACCTATTCCTCGGTCACTGAAGTCCCTGCTGTGTGTTCAGGGCGATGTTCGAGGTGGACATGAAGGAGCGTGGCGATGGTTCGGTGACTCTGGGTAACCAGTGTCCCGTGGCGGTGGCGTCTTTCCTGGACTTTGCCTATTCTGGGGAGACGCTCATCACCGACGGCAACGTGGACACGCTGTTCCAGCTGGCCTCTTTCCTGCAGGTAGAAACACAACCAGTCTTTCTTTGTTCATTCTTTAAATCATATACAATTGTTTTGCTAGATGTGTGCCGTAACCATCGTCTCCTCATATTCACATATATAGATATATTTATATTTGGACATGTCAGAGTTAGCCCTGTCCCAACATCAGATTTCTTACCGCACGATGATTGCAGCTAAACTGATTCCGGAGAACAATATTAAGGTTATTTATTTATAAAGTTGTACGACTTCCAACACAAACCAAAATATACGTTCCATGTCCAAAACCCATTTTTCTATTCCTCAAAAATGCATGAAATCCAATCACATTGTTAACTGTTCTCCCACTGTGTGCTCCTGCCAATCTAGCAACCCCTAGGTCCTAGTGCACCAGAAATTACATTGGCCTCTTTCTTAATTGACAGTGGCCTTACGCCCCCTAGTGGTGGGAGGTCCAACAGAACAAAAACAACTCTTACACAGAGTTAAACAATTGAAAGACACCATTGCTTGATGTTTGTCCTGTTTGTGTCCCCAGGTGTCCGTCTTGTCCCGAGCCTGCAGCGACTTCCTGATCGGAACCCTGGACGTCGGTAACTGTCTGTCCCTGTCCTCCCTGGCGGAGGCCTTCGGCTCGGCCTCGCTCCTCCAGAGCGCCAACCAGTTTATGGTCCGGAACTTCTCCGACCTTTCCAAGACCCGGGACTTCCTGGATATGCAGGTGAACCATTTTTTAAGGTTCTTTGAGACACCTTTATAGGTTCTTTGAAGAGCTATTTAAGGAAATGGTTCTTTAAAGAACCTTGGTTTGAAATGTTCTTTGTGGAACCAGAAATGGTGCCTTAAAGAACACTTTTTTAAAGTTCTTTGAGGCACCTTTATTGGTTCTTTGAAGAGCTATTTAAGGAAATGGTTCTTTAAAGAACCCTGGTGTGAAAGGTTCTCTGTGGAACCAGAAATGGTGTCTTAAAGAACCATTTTTTGAAGGTTCTTTGAGACACCTTTATAGGTTCTTTGAATAACCCTTTTAGGACTCTTTAAAGAACCCTGGGTTAAAAGGTTCTCTGGGGAACCAGAAATAGTTCTTCTATGGCATCACTCTGAAGAACCATTTCCGGTTCCAGATGCACCTTCATGGTTCTGTGTGTGCATTGAGTCTGGTCTCAGTTTTCAGTGTGTCATGTGCTTCCTGCAGGTGAGCGTGTTGGAGGCGTGTCTGAGCTCAGACGCTCTGAGCATCCCCCACGAGGAGGTCGTGGTGATGTCACTCCTCAGATGGACGCGCCATAATCTCCCCGAAAGACAGAAACTGTTCCCGGGATTATTATCTCTCACCAGACTCCACCACGTACCTGCACCTGTACTCAAGGTGTGATGAGCTGCTGACTCAGCACTTTGTTATATATAACCGGGTTTGAAAGGTTTGAAAGGTTCTCTGTGGAACCAAAAATGGTGCCTTAAGGAACCATTTTTTAAAGGTTCTTTGAAACACCTTTATAGGTTCTTTGAAGAACTATTTAAGGAAATGGTTCTTTAAAGAACCCTGGTTTGAAAGGTTCTTTGTGGAACCAGAAATGGTGCCTTAAAGAACCATGTTTTTAAGGTTCTATGAGACACCTTTATAGGTTCTTTGAAGAACTCTTTAAGGAAATGGTTCTTTCGAGAACCCTGTTTTTTTCTGGTTCTTCGTGGAACCAGAAATGGTTCTTCTATGGCATCACTCTGAAGAACCATTTTCGGTTCCAGATGGCACCTTCATGGTCTTCTTCCCCCCGCCGTCTCTCTCAGACTCTCCGTGACTCGGAGGTTCTCCTCCAGGACGGCAGGTCGTGCCTCGCTCTGCTCTCATTGGCTGTGAGCCGGCAGCAGCAGGACGGCGGCCTGCTCTGCGACGCCAGGCCGGCCACCACGCGGAGCTACATCTACATCAGCAAGACGGAGGAGGACGGAGAGACGCGCCACGCCTTCTGCTACTGCCTGGAGAGCGACCGGTGGAAGGAGTTGGGGACGGGGCCCGGAGAGGAGGGGGGGGGCCCGGCACCGCCGGACCCCCCGGGGTCCTGCCTGACTAGCTTTGCTGAGAAGGTACGTTTTGGGATGGAACCTCAAAGTCCTGCTGCATTTGTTTGACCCCTTATTTTACAAGTCATAGCCTCGGTGGGAGCCTTCTTCCACAAGTTGTTTCCTTTGAAAGTGTATTAGAGTGTTAGAGACCTTCCGGTAATTAATATTTCAGAAATAAAAACAATTAAGGAAAGAGTGAAAAAATTAAAACTATTTCTAAGGTAAGGATGTTTATTGTCATTGTAAAAACAAACAACGAAATTAAGTTGGCGACTCGTTTATAAAAACATGAAGACAGGATATTCTAATTTAAAACAAGACATATAAAAATAATATTAATAATTACAAATTAAATAATTAAATTAAAAAATAATAATAATAATAATAAAAAAAATAATACAACATTATAAAAAAATTATGAAATTTAAAAAAATTAAAAATGTAAAATTAAAATGTTTACAAAAAAATATAATTCCTTTTACATTTTTAATAAATAAATAAAACAATTCATTTTTTATTTAAAATAAATACAATTAAAAAATGATAAAAATACATAAATAAAAAAATCATTTAAATACTCTTATTCCTTTAGATATATTTCTACCCTTGAGTGTATCTTTGGTCCCCTTGAGAGGTTCTTGGATCACTGTTTTAGAGAACAGATTAGGACCATGATTATAAAAGTAAATAAACAAATGGACATTTTTTTTCCCGGGTGGGTTATACATCATGCTTTGAAAAAAGATAATTCTCTCAGTTATAGCTTGAATAAATTTGCCAACATATCGCCTTTTTCCACTGGACCCAAGCTGTTTGTGACAGGCGGTTGCCGGGGAAACTGTTGCCGGGCATTACGTCTCCACGTGGCAGAGCCGGTCCACGATGCCACGGACCAGGTCTGGTGCTTCTGCCCGGTGACCCGGACCTGCACGCGTGCCCCCGCCATGCAGAACCCCAGAACCATGCACACCGCCGTCACCTGCCTGGACCGGGTCTACGTCATCGGGGGCCGGACCAATGGGCCGAGAGAGGGGGGTCCAAGTCTGCTGGAGGTAACGTCACTGTTATATACACCCAGGGTTAAGATCTCAGAACCATGAAGGTTCCATCTGGAACTGACCATGGTTCTTCAGAGTGATGCCATAGAAGAACCATTTCTGGTTCCACAGAGTACCTTTCAAACCAGGGTTCTATAAAGAACCATTTACTTAAAGAGTTTTCCAAAGAACCTATAAAGGTGTCTCACAGAACCTTTAAAAAATGGTTCTTTAAGGCACCATTTCTGGTTCAACAAAGAACCTTTCATGCAGGGTTCTCTAAAGAACCATTTCCTTCGAGAGTTCTTCAAAGAACCTATATACAGGACTGTCTCAGAAAATTAGAATATTGTGATAAAGTTCTTTATTTTCTGTAATGCAATTAAAAAAACAAAAATGTCATGCATTCTGGATTCATTACAAATCAACTGAAATATTGCAAGCCTTTTATTCTTTTAATATTGCTGATTATGGCTTACAGCTTAAGAAAACTCTAAAATCCTATCACATAAAATTTTAATATTTCCTCAGACCAAGTTAAAAAAAAGATTTATAACAGCTGAGTGTTTGTCAAGGCTCAGGAAACCCTTGCAGGTGTTTCGAGTTAATTAGACAATTCAAGTGATTTGTTTAATACCCTACTAGTATACTTTTTCATGATATTCTAATATTTAGAGATAGGATATTTGAGTTTTCTTAAGCTGTAAGCCATAATCAGCAATATTAAAAGAATAAAAGGCTTGCAATATTTCAGTTGATTTGTAATGAATCCAGAATGCATGACATTTTTGTTTTTTGAATTGCATTACAGAAAATAAAGAACTTCATCACAATATTCTAATTTTCTGAGACAGTCCTGTATGTATCTCAAAGAACTTTTAAAAAATGGTTCCTTTAAGGCACCATTTATGGTTCCACAAAGAACCTTTCAAATCAGGGTTCTTTAGAGAACCATGTCCTTAAAGAGTTCTTTAAAGAACCTATAAGGGTGTCTCAAACGAAAAGAGAAGTTCTTCAGTCAGAGAAGGTTCTTCATAGAACCACAAACCCTTTTAAAGAACCGCGTTGTTCCGCGTGTAGGTGGAGTATTACAACCCTCTGATCCAGACGTGGTTCTCCGTCAGCCCGCTGCCCACCGCCATCTTCTACCCGGAGGCCGCGGCCTGTGGGGGCGTGGTCTACGCGCTGGGCTCCCGGGTGGAGGTGACGGACTCCTTCAACCCCACGCTGGACTGCTTCTTCCGGTACGACGCGCAGCGCGACCAGTGGAGCCGCCTGGTGGCGGAGTTCGGCCACTTCTTCCACGCCACGCTGGTCAAGTCGGTGTCGGTCAACAACACGCTGCACCTGTGTGACCTCTCGACCTACAAGGTGAGCCGGCGGCGAAGGAGTCGGCGGCCATTGGAGCGAGGGCCTTCAAAAGGGCTTTTTGACGTGTGTTGTTCATTTCTAAAGACGTTTTCCTCCTCCACGTTCAGGTGTACAGTTTCTGCCCGGAGACCTGCGTGTGGAGGGGGGAGGGGTCCTTCGAGTGCGCCGGGTTCAACGCCGGAGCCGTCGGCCTGAGAGACAGGATCTACATCCTGGGGGGGGACTACTCACCTGATGAGATCACCGACGAGGTCCAGGTGAGAGGGGCTGTGAACTCATTACGTAATTAAATAAGTAAGAAAGAAAGTAAAGTAAATAAGTAATTAAGTAAGTTAGTAAATAAATAAATAAATAAGTAAATAAATAAATAAGTAGTGATAATGAAGGTGATGAGTAAGTAAATAAGTGGTAAGTGAGTAAGGTAATGGTGGTAAGTAAATAAGTAATTAAATAAGTAAATAAATAAGTAAGTAAAGTAATTAAATAAGTAAAGTAAGTAAATAAGTAAGTAAGTAAGTAAGTAAATAAGTAAGTAAAGTAAATAAATAAGTAAGTAAATAAATAAGTAAGTAAATAAGTAAATAAGTAAGTAAGTAAATAAGTAAGTAAATAAGTAAGTAAATAAGTAAGTAAATAAAGAAGTAAATAAGGAAGTAAATAAAGAAGTAAGTAAGTAAATAAGTAAGTAAGTAAGTAAAAAAGAAAGTAAGTAAATAAATAAGTAAGAAAGTAAATAAATAAGTAAATAAGCAAATAAGTAAGTAAGTAAATAAATAAGTAAATAAATAAATAAATAAGTAAATCAGTAAGTAAGTAAGTAAATAAGTAAATAAATAAGTTAGTAAGTAAATAATAAAGTAAGTAATGAAGGAGTCTGGCCGTGTAGAGTTCTGTGTGTTAGAGGGCTTTAAAGTGAAAGAAAGCTAAAGATGGAGGCCACTTGATGCCGCCGTGTCTCCAAGAGGCCTTGAAGACGTGATCAGCAGCTCAAGGTACTCGTCTTCTTCTTCACGTGTCGGTGGTCTCACTACCTGTGCAGGTGTACCACAGCGAGACGAGCCAGTGGGAGGAAGTGACCCCGATGCCCAGGGCGCTCACCGAGTTCCACTGCCAGCTCATCAGCTTCAACCGATACAGAGACCCGTGGGGCGAGGCCGAGCCGACCGCGGCACACACACACACACACACACCCATGAAGTCATGTGACTGGAAACACACGCGTTGAGTTTCATTTCGAGGCTTT
This sequence comes from Pseudoliparis swirei, assembly GCF_029220125.1. Taxonomy (NCBI): domain Eukaryota; kingdom Metazoa; phylum Chordata; class Actinopteri; order Perciformes; family Liparidae; genus Pseudoliparis; species Pseudoliparis swirei. The sequence goes on from NC_079407.1 coordinate 27,292,417, forward strand.
AATCCTTGACGGTGTGTGTGTGGAGCACCTGTGAGGCGACCTCTGCTGCGCCCTTCGTCGGGTTTCTCCCATGGAGGAACCCGATTGGTCAGAGGGATATTGAAGCGGCCATTTGTCCAATAAATCAAAAACATACATCAAAGGGTTCGTGGTTTAAGCATTGTTCATTCAGGATTACATTTTTCTGATTATTTATTTATTTAATTGAACAAACAAACAAACAAAGGAACTCGTAGCGCTGCCTCTCCACAGGACTACCCAGGTGCATGCTGGTCCTGTACCTGCCTCCTCCTACATATAACCACAGGTGCTCACAGTGTTACCCATTTAGCCAACAGACTAAATATATATAAACAACAACAACAACAAATCTAATTGAACTAAAAACTATCACAAGAGAAAGCTCTTCTAATAAATGAAAACGTCTAACCTCAATAAGCTCAACCTGAAAGATTAAACTATATATACTATTTGTCAATAAAATAACTAAATATCAAATAAACATCTCCAACAGATGTTGTAGACATTATATTTTAGTAACTTTAAAGGAGAATTACCCTAAAGAAGAACGACCTGTATCTGTACATTTATCAAATATAAAGGTCAGAGGGATATTCTACACTTTATATTTTAGTGACTGAATATTGTTTTGCCTGCTTTGTATGTAAAGGAGAATTCACCTGAAGAAGAAGTACCTGGAATATATAAATAATACTTTGTTTGTACACTTTGAGGCTTCATTTAATTCATGAATGGATCAAATTATTAAAAATTACGCAATCACGTTCGAGTCCCTTTGAACTAATCGTGCTTCTACGAGACGGAACAGATTAAAAAATACACGTGATGTTTTTATTTTTAATTGTCTTATTTATGAATTATTTATACAGTTTTCATTTTTGAGACTCACTGTTATTTTTTCAGAGTTTGTATTTTTCTTTGTAGCCGATAAAGACCTGCACAGAACCTTAAAACATGGTTCTTTAAGGCACTATTTCTGGTTCCATGTAGAACCTTTCAAACCAGGTTCTTTAAAGAACCATTTCCTTAAAGGTTTCTTCAAAGAACCCATAAAGGTGTCTCAAAGAACCTTCAAAACATGGTTCTCTAAGGCACCATTTCTGGTTCCACAGAGAACCTTTCAAACCAGGGTTCTCTAAAGAACCATTTCCTTAAAGAGTTCTTCAAAGAACCTATAAAGGTGCCTCAAAGAACCTTCAAAAAAATGGTTCTTGAAGGCACCATTTCTGGTTCCATGTAGAACCTTTCAAACCAGGGTTCTTTAAGACACCATTTCCAAAATGGTTCTCTGGTCGGTGATGGTTCTTCGTAGAACCACAAAGCCGTTTAAAGAACCATTTCAGAACCTTTATTGTTCTGCGTGTACGTGACTGCTCCTCTTAGCAGTCACATGGTTTCGGAGCTCTGGAGCCACAGAGTAAAGATGTAAACACGGCGTCTGCATCAAAGTCATGCCAGCTCCCCTTCATCCCCCCCTTCATCCCCCTCTTCATGCCCTCTGGCCACCCCCGCTCATCTCCTCTCGTGGTTCAGTCCTGGTAGGTTTTCACCAGCAGCCACATCAGCAGCACGGTGATGAGGACGATGATGAAGTTGAGGCAAAGCTCCTGAACCGAGCGGTCCATGCCGTCGCCAAGGAGACGGCGAGGAAACAAGGAGACGAGGACGAAGGAGGCAGATACCTGGTGTTCTTATAGAGATCTGGAGGCCTGTCCTGGACCTGAGAGGTGTGGAGAGAGATATGAGCAACACACATATAATATACACATATAATACACTGAGCAACACACATATAATACACTGAGCAACACACATATAATACACATATAATACACTGAGCAACACACATATAATATACACATATAATACACTGAGACGCGGCAAAGAATGTAGATATATACAAGAAAGATAAAGGTTCATAAATGGTTCTTTGTGGTTCTGCGAAGAACCATCACCTACTGAAGAAACTTTTTTTTGAGGCACCTTTATAGATTATTTGAAGAACTCTTTCAGGAAATTGTTCTTTAAAGAACCCTGGGTTGAAAGGTTCTTTGCAGAACCAGAAATGGTGCCTTAAAGAACCATTTTTTGAAGGTTCTGTGAGACACCTTTATTGGTTCTTTGAAGAAGCATTTAAGGACATGGTTCTTTAAAGAACCCTGGTTTGAAAGGTTCTTCATAGAACCAGAAATGGTGCCTTAAATAACCATTTGTTGAAGGTTCTTTGAGAGATCCTTTATAGGTTCTTTGAAGAACTCTTTAAGGACTTGGTTCTTTAAAGAACCCTGGTTTGAAAGGTTCTTTGAGGAACCAGAAATGGGGCCTTAAAGAACCATTTTTTGAAGGTTCTATGAGACACCTTTATAGGTTCTTTGAATAACCCTTTTAGGACATGGTTCTTTAGAGAACCCTGGTTTGAAAGGTTCTCTGAAGGGTTCCATAACATTCTCATCTCAGTGATGGAGGCTCAATGATCCGGTCGTACATATAAACCAAACTTTCTTGGTTTTTTTTGGAAAAACAAGAAAGAAAAAAAGTTGTTTAATTAAATCTGAAGTAAAACTTCAGATTTAATTCAACAACTTTTTTTCCTTTTCTTTACCAAAAGCACCAAAACACGAGGAGGAAGAGTTCAGGTAGACAAGAGAACAAGAAGGACTTTTAAATCACACCTGACAACCACACACACAACACCAGCTGTTACCTCACCATGAGCAGGAGGAGGAGGAGGAGGAGGAGGAGGATGTCCTTAAGTGTTCCACGAGACTTTAGTTCTCTGATAACTCGTGTTCTGCGTCGTGGCTCTTCTCTGAGCAGCTGAGGTTCTTGCTGCTGTCCGGTTCTGTCCGGTTCTGTCCGGTTCTCTGCGGGTGAAGGCGGTCCGACCCTAAAGTAGTCCCCCAGTGCACCGCCCATGTGTCACATACACACTGACTGATGTCACACACCAAGAGAGTGTCTTGTGTTCCACATATTCACCCACTGCTGTTTTCCATCTATACCAGAGGTGAGGAACTCATGTTCACCGTGGGCCACGTCAGCATCATGACCGCCTCTTAAAGGGCAGGTG
>NC_079407.1:27300507-27343007 GCF_029220125.1 Pseudoliparis swirei
ATCTCAAAACATTCATGTTTACACTGCATTTGGTTGATTTTTGTGTTCTGTGAACTACTTTTTTATCTTCTCTGTTTATATATTTTACTGCACCATCTTTTACAGTGTATTTTACTTTTAACTGTTGACATGTTTTGGCTGTTAGTGACTAAAAGTTTTAATTAACTACTGAACTGAACTTTGTGACACTTTGTCTGTGATAAGTGAAAGATAAATAAACTTGACTTATTTACTTACTAACATACTTATTTACTTACTTATTTACTTAGTAATTTACTTACTTATTTATTTACTTACTAATTTACTTACGTATTTATTTACTAATTTACTTCTTTACTTACTTACTTAAAAACTTATTTACTTACCATATTTACTTACTATTTTACTTACTTAATTATTTATTTACTTACTAATTTACTTTCTTACTTATTTACTTACTTACTTACAAACTTATTTACTTATTTATTTACTCAATTACTTATTTATTTACTTACTTACTTATTTACGAATTTACTTACTTATTTACTTACTTGCGCACTCTGCGCTCCTGAGAGCCGTCGGGAACGTTCCGCGTGTGGTTCTTGTTTCACCCGGACAAAATACAAACGCCGCACCATGGACGCCAGCGTGCAGCACAGCGCTGCCGCTGTCAGGAGGAGCAAAGAGGACAGAAAAGTTCACCGTAAACAGTTAAGAGCCCGCCACACTTTGCTGAAACACGAAGGCATCAGCACAGCGCCGCAGCCCACCAAGGTGACATTTATATCATTACAAATATATATTTATAGACCGGAAGTGGCAGCGAAGATAGAGCTAGCTAACGGTTAGCCTCTCTTATTGCTATATTTACAGCTATTAAACGCAGTAAATACAATTAATAAGTTGTTTTTAGTTTAAGTGAGTTGAATGAAACGGTGCACGTTTGTAACCCACTTGATAATGTGCATATGTTACTTGATATTGGCTTTAATATTCTGATTTTGGTCGTTTAGAATAAACATAATAGCATTTTAAACTTGGTTGTTGACTCGTTATATTGTCATATCCACATGTCTGGATCAGTTTGAACAGTTGGTGTTAACTCTAACAATAAAAACGATATTTAGCTCGACAGGTAAGAAGTTAAAGCTTCGTTTAACACCATTAAATCAGCTATCAATATGTTTGTAAGTGACATTTTTTTAGAATTTTAGCTCAAATCTGCCCGAGATAAGAAACTCGTTAAGTCATATTAGAGAAGAGAAGAGAGCAAATGAAGAAATCTCCAAATAATTCAAATGGAGCAAATAAGAAGGGAAACATTACGTGTGATTTGGGCTGTTTGGATGTAGCTATATATATATATAACATATATATTTACATATATTTATATATATATAACATATATATATGTTATATATCTATTATATATATATATAACATATATATATGTTGTGTATATATACATAACATATATATGTATGTTATATATGTATTTTATATATATATATTATATATTAGGAAACAACAACAGTTTTTTCAGGCTCTAAAAAAGTACAACACCCGCTAAACTGAGACGAGACGTAAAAGCAGACAAAGACAGAAATCTAAAACATAATCCACGTTGACTGTTCATCAGGAAGAAGCTCCGGATTCTGGAGGCGTCGTTTAACGCAGCGATTAGCCTGGTTTTTTTAAAATTAGGATTCCATCTTTCAAACTGTCTCTAAAGTGAACTTCTGTCTTTTCTGCAGAGTTTGGTGGTGGCGAACGGCGGCCTGGGGAACGGCGTCACTCGAGAGCAGCTGTGTGCAGCGCTGACGGAGATGGGCGAGCTGGAGGCGCTGATCATGCCCCCTCACAAGCCCTACGCTTTCGCCACCTACAGGTACAGGTGCTCACAAGGACGCGACGAGAACTGAAGTGGCCATTTGTCCAATAAATCAAAAAACAATTTAAATCACAGGGTTTGTGGTTTAAGAATTGTCCATTCAGGATTCCTTTTTTCTGATCCTTTATTTAAATAAAAAACAAAACAAAAGAACTCGTAGTGCTGCCTCCTCTCCACAGGCCTACCCAGGTGCATGCTGGTCCTGTACCTGCTTCCTCCTACATATAACCACAGGTGCCCAGTGTTACCCAATTAGTGAACAAATGAAGACTAAATATATTTAAACTAACGAATGAAACTGAACTAAAAACTATCACAAGAAAAAGCTCTTCTAATATATCATACGCAAACAACCTGAATGGTTAAACAATAATATTTGTCAATAAAATAACTAATATGTTTTTCTAATTATTTTTTATCTATTTTTTGGTCTTTTTGTTCTTTACCCTTTTATTTCTCCTTTCCCTTTGTATTGTATCCTTAAAGTGCTGTCTTGTTAATTTGTAAAATCAAAATATATATATATACAGGACTGTCTCAGAAAATTAGAATATTGTGATAAAGTTCTTTATTTTCTGTAATGCAATTAAAAAAACAAAAATGTCATGCATTCTGGATTCATTACAAATCAACTGAAATATTGCAAGCCTTTTATTCTTTTAATATTGCTGATTATGTCTTACAGCTTAAGAAAACTCTAAAATCCTATCTCATAAAATTTTAATATTTCCTCAGACCAAGTAAAAAAAAAAGATTTATAACAGCTGAGTGTTTGTCAAGGCTCAGGAAACCCTTGCAGGTGTTTCGAGTTAATTAGACAATTCAAGTGATTTGTTTAATACCCTACTAGTATACTTTTTCATGATATTCTAATATTTAGAGATAGGATATTTGAGTTTTCTTAAGCTGTAAGCCATAATCAGCAATATTAAAAGAATAAAAGGCTTGCAATATTTCAGTTGATTTGTAATGAATCCAGAATGCATGACATTTTTGTTTTTTTAATTGCATTGCAGAAAATAAAGAACTTCATCACAATATTCTAATTTTCTGAGACAGTCCTGTATATATATCTTTATTCCAGACTCATGAGTCCATAAAACAACAAACACAAATACAACAACAATATACAATACGAGGACACCGGTCCAGCCATCGCAGCCAAAAAAAATCACTCGGGATTAAAAAACATACAAACATTTGTTCCATTGCTTCCAGAAACAAGACGAATACCTGGTATCACTCAGTGCTGGGTCAGCCAAGGCTTTTATAACTACATTCTCCGAAACATTTAGTCGACATTTAAATGTATACATAAAATTCCTCAAAACAGCATGAAAAGTGTGAACATTCCGGCTCACAAACATCTGACTTGCACTTGTCCATCTCGGAAGCTTGAGCAGGATTCTGAAGGCATCATTGAAATTGATAAAAAATAACAAATAGCTAAATATGTTTTTCTAATTTTGTATCTATTTGTTGTTCTTTACCCTTTTATTTATCCTTTCCCTTTTGAATTGTATCCTTTAATTCTTGTTAATTTGTAAAATCAAAATAAATATATATAAAAATAACTATATATGTTTTTCTAATTATTTTGTATCTATTTTTGTCTTTTTGTTGTTGTTCTTTACCCTTTTATTTCTCCTTTCCATTTGTATTGTATCCTTAAAGTCCTGTCTTGTTAATATTTAAAATTAAAATAAATATGTATACAAATAAAATAAAAAATAGCTAAATATTTATTTTTAATAATCTATTTTTTGGTTGTTGTTGTTCTTTACCGTTTTATGTCTCCTTGTATTGTATCCTTAGTCTTGTTGATTTGTAAAATCAAAATAAATATATAAAAATAATTAAAAGTAACTATGTTTTTCTAATTATGTATCTATTTTTTGGTCTGTTTTTAAAATGTTACCCTTTTATTCCTCCTTTCCATTTGTATTGCATCCTTAAAGTCCTGTCTTGTTCATTTGTAAAATCAAAATCAATATATTAAAAAATAACAACATGAATATCAAATAAAAAGCTCCAACAAAAATGACGTCATGAAGTTTTTTCAACCGAAACTCAGGCCGTTGTGTTTCTGTCCAGATCGGAGGAGAGCGCTCTGAAAGCCCACCTCCACCTGAACGGGGGAAAGCTTCAGGGCGGAGCGACCAGCGTCACCCTCTACCTCAGCTACGTCACCGCAGGTATTTAAACTTAACATCAAAGGCCAGAGACGCAATAAAAACACACCGTCAGGTCTGCTAGTGTCATGTGACCCTCCTGTAGCTCTGGGGTCAACTTCACCCCATTCAATGTTTATATTTTATTTAGGTATTTTTACAGAAATACAACCTTCAAAAGTAAGAATGCATAATAATAATAAAACCTTAAAATAAATCAAATTAAATTAAAAATTAACCATGCATCTGGTCAAGAGGGGCCATAAGGAAACACAAAAATATATTTTTTTAAAGCAGGATAATAATTGTAAATCTCATTTTATGTTTAACGTCTCATAATATATGATTGACATCCATTTCTTTGCTTCATATCACGTGGTTCCCGTGAACATATTGGTACACACAACAGAGTGGCGGCAGCCTTCTAAACCATTTAAGGGATATTTAGGAAGTCAATAAACAAACAAACACAACGTACCTGACACTTAAAGGTGGGAAATAATTTTAATTATCACTTTCTGGAGGTTTAAGTCCAATTGACCCCAAGGGTAAAACATGTTCGTCAGTTTTAAGGTAACGGTCAATTAAAGCTTTGTTGACACATGTTTTAGGAGTAAGTTGGAGTCTTTATGCTCAGGATATAACGTCCAATCAGAATCCTCCTCGCCGTGTGCTTCCTTTGCGTAGTGACCTGTGAGGAGGAGGAGGCCGTTCCTCTGCCTGAGGGGTTGGTCCTGGTGGAGGACTTTGTTTCTCCGGAGGAGGAGGCTCTGCTGCTCGCCGCCGTCGACTGGTCGTCGCCTCATGATGATGTCACCGGTGAGGGGGCTTGTCCTCTGCGTTTGTTTATCAAGTTCTGGCTTAAAGTCGAGCTTCTTTCTCGTGATCGCCCAGGAGCCCGATTACAGAGCTCCTGACCTCCTGGAGCTTTAATAAATCAAGTATAATGTATAATTTTCATGTATTTGAATGTGAGTTTTAACCGTTTCCGACTTCATCCTGATGCACTTTTAGCTCAAAAAGCTCTAAAGCACAGAAGAGTCAAACATTATGGTTTTGAGTTTCGCTACGACAACAACAACGTGGACAAAGACCGGCCGCTAGCTGCAGGTGAGCGTCCATTAAGACGATTACAATCTAAATATTTTAATCTTAAGTGTTTGTTTCCCCCTGTTCGGCCAATATGTCCCTCGACTACATTTAAAGAGACATTTTGATTTAAGTACAAAGTTCTTCTCTTCAAACACTTTTCAGTGTCAAGAAGTGGATCGTCTTCTACCGATTGGATAGTTTAACTGTGTGTGTGTGCGTGTGCGTGTGTGTGCAGGTATTCCTCAGGACTGTCTACCTGTGCTGGAGCGCTGTGTGAAGCATAAACACATCGACGTCCTGCCAGACCAGCTGACGGTCAACCAGTACGAGTCTGGGCAAGGTGGGTTCGTCCAGTCAAGTCTCCAATGATGACTCGACTGTATATTATCAAAAAACTATTTTTTCAGAGGTTATGTGAATATGTCTTGTGTGACCACATTTGGAGAACAATGACAGATTATTCCAAGCACATAATGAAATAGTTCATACCCAAAAAATCTATGTTTCCACCTTCAGGAATCAATATTTTGGTGGAATAACTGACTCTGGATGATTAATCTTATATTATATACATTGTATATATTATATATATTAATATTGTTTTTAGTTCATATATTTAAGATGCTGCAGCTGTATGTGGAGAGGACATCACGTAAAGACTTGTATAATCTGGAAGTAGACTTGCCTGTGGTTATTAAAACCACTCGCGTTTGGGCTGTACCAATGTCTACCACTAGGGGGCAGCAGAGCCACCAGAATACACAAATAAGAGACAGGAAAGTTTCTGGTTCATTCAGTTATCTCTTAATATATTTACACTACTGGCAAACATGTGAGAGCCTTATACAACTTATGGATTGGTAATTAATTCTGCATTAAATGTCGACATTATTTGAGTGCCATGCATCACGAACATCAAATATGTCAGAAACCTGTTAAATCTATAAATATCAACAATTCTACATTGTTTAATTCTCACAGGCATCCCTCCTCATGTGGACACTCACTCTGCTTTTGAGGACTCCATCCTGTCGCTGAGCCTGGGAGCAAAGGTGAGAAGTCAGTCAGCCAACAGTGTCCAGAGAAGGCCCCCCCCCCCCCCCTGTGGGTTGTGGGTTGGTAGTTCAACTCCAACTTTACCATCTATCAGCTTGTAGAGCCGTTGGCCCCCAAGGTGCATCCACCAATAACTCAAGATAAAAGTATTCATATTTCAGCATAAAACACTGATGAAAAATTGAAAAAAGTGGGTGTGAATGGATAGATCAGGCTTGTAGCTCCTCCCACATCTTACAGATGATGTCACATGTAGCTCCTCCCACATCTCACAGATGATTGTCACATGTAGCTCCTCCCACATCTCACAGATGATGTCACTGCTTAGAGTTCTCATGTAGCTCCTCCCCATGTTTCTTCTATCAGTTACATTCATTTTGTGTGTGTGTGTGTGTGTGTGTGTGTGTGTGTGTGTGTGTGTGTGTGTGTGTGTGTGTGTGTGTGTGTGTGTGTGTGTGTGTGTGTGTGTGTGTGTGTGTGTGTGTGTGTGTGTGCGTGTGCGCAGACAGTGATGGAGTTCCGTCATCCCGACCGCCGGCTGGTTGCCGTGGTGTTGCCGGCCCGCAGCCTCCTGGTGATGACGGGGGAGAGCCGGTACCTGTGGACTCACGGGTGAGCGGCACCGAACCGCCTGTTTATTTAAATATCACTGACTCCACATTATTGTTTTTAATCTTAAAGTGCACCGTCTGGTCTCAGGATTACTCCTCGGAGGTTCGACACGGTGCCGGCGTGCGACCCTCGATCCCCGTCCCCTACGGCGCCTGAACGCATCGCCGGCAATCTCACTCTGAGCGAGAGGGGAACGCGAACCTCCTTCACCTTCCGCTCGATCAGACGGGAACCCTGCTGCTGCGGTGAGAGTCTACCACACACACACACTCACACACTCACACACACACACACACAGTGTGTTCGAGAACTGAAGACGATGTGACCGCCTTCGTTTGAGAGATTTAGAAGTTTTTTAAAAGTTTTTTTTTTTTTATTCCCACCATTAAAGTATGAAATATGGTCTCTCTCTCTTTCCCCCTCTCTCTTTCTCTCTCCCTCTCTGTACCTCTCCCTCTCTCTCTTTCTCCATCTCTCCCTCTGCTTCTCTCTCTTTCTCCCTCTCTTTCTTTCCCTATCCTTCTCCCTCTCTCTCGCTCCTTCTCCCCCCCTCTCCGTCCATCTCTCTATCATTATCTCTCTCCCTCCCTCTCCCTCTTTCTCCCTATCCTTCCCCCGCTTCTCTCTTTTTCGCTGTTTCGCTCTCTCCTCCTCTCCCTCCCTCTGTCTTTCTCCCTGTCTCTTTCTCCCTCTCTTTCTTTCCCTATCCTTCTCCCTCTCTCTCGCTCCTTCTCCCCCCCTCTCCGTCCATCTCTCTATCATTATCTCTCTCTCCCTCCCTCTCCCTCTTTCTCCCTTTCTGTCGCTATCCTTCCCCCGCTTCTCTCTTTTTCGCTCTCTCTCTCTCTCCTCCTCTCCCTCCCTCTGTCTCTCTCCCTATCCTTCTCTCTCTCTCTCTCCACCCCCCCTCTCTCTCTCCCTCCAGCCTTCCCCTCCGCCTGCGACAGCCAGGGAGCTCCTCCTCCTCCCTCTTCATCACCGTCGCCGCCGTCTCCTCCCTCGCTGCCCAGTTGCCATGCCGACGCCGCCCTCCTGGAGCAGGAGTACGTGCACCGGGTGTACGACGCCATCGCCTCGGACTTCAGCGGCACTCGCCACTCCCCCTGGCCGCGCGTCTGCCACTTCCTGTCGGCGCTCCCGGCCGGCAGCGTGCTGGCCGACGTGGGCTGCGGCAACGGGAAATACCTGGGCGTCAACCCGGAGCTGCTGGCAGTGAGTGTCGGCCATGTTTTTACCATAATGTCCTCTTCCATTCATCTTGGATCATCAACGCTGTAAGATTCCACACAATAGAATCGCGTCCTAACTGCAGGCGTTTCCCCGTAGTCAGCAGAGGAGGCGTAAAAAAAATTAGTAAGAACTCCTCGCTGCTACTTCACGGAGACCGATCAGTGGTTTGAAAAGCTGCACATATATATATTTATATGTATTTATATATATATATTAATATAAATATATATATTTATATCGATATATATAATTAAAAAAATATATACATTTATATATATTTTATATATGTTTATATATATTTTAGATATATGTAGTATATATATAGATTCTAAATATATATATATATTGTATATATATATAATATATATATTTTATATATATATTATATATTTATATGTATATTTTTATGTATATAAATATAGATTTATTTTATAGATATATAAATATATTTTGTATTTATTTATATTTATGTATTTATTTATATACATATATATATCTAGATATATATATATTTGAGAGAAAAAAGAATATATATACGTCTACGTAGTCTGAAGTTTTAACATGTCTCATTTAAAATGAGCTAAGCCAAACTAATCCACCTGGGGGATCGAGTGTTGTGTTGTTCTGGTTCAGTCGGTCGTCGTCTCGTTGTTGTGTTATCTCTGTTTCCATGGCGATATCCTACATTTTCTGTCTATGTACGCACACTGGGCTATTCCATGTTGGAGGTGCATGTAAGCAGCTTATCCCGACTCACTGTGATGAGTCCTCACTGAGGTTGTCTCACACACACACACACACCACCCTCTTTACTTACTTCCCCTGTTCTCTCTCTCTCTCTCTCTCTCTCTCTATTCATCTCGCCGGTTCCATTTGAAATGAAAGAGCTCGACCTGTGGGTTAAATGGCTCGTAGTATTCCCCTCGTCTCTTTTGGGAGGAGGAAAAGCTTGATTGAATTGCGCCCTGAGACAGTGTGTGTGTGTGTGTGTGCGCGTGTGTGTGTCTGTGTGTGTGTGTGTGTGTGTGTGTGTGTGTGTGTGCGTGTGTGTGTCCTCAGGTCGGCTGTGACCGCAGCGGCGCTCTCGTCCACATCTGTGCTCAGAGAGGCTTCCAGGTGTTTGTGTCCGATGCCCTCGCCGTCCCGATGAGAACGTCGTCCTGCGACGCCGTCATCTCCATCGCCGTCATACACCACTTCTCCACCAGGGTAACGCTTCATCACATCGGCACTCACAGACACTTCCTTTACTCACAGACACTTCCTTTACTCACAGACACTTCCTTTACTCACAGACACTTTCCTTACTCACAGACACTTCCTCTACTCACAGACACTTCCTTTACTCACAGACACTTCCTCTACTCACAGACACTTCCTTTACTCACAGACACTTCCTCTACTCACAGACACTTCCTCTACTCACAGACACTTCCTTTACTCACAGACACTTCCTCTACTCACAGACACTTCCTTTACTCACAGACACTTCCTCTACTCACAGACACTTCCTTTACTCACAGACACTTCCTTTACTCACAGACACTTCCTCTACTCACAGACACTTCCTTTACTCACAGACACTTCCTCTACTCACAGACACTTCCTTTACTCACAGACACTTCCTCTACTCACAGACACTTCCTTTACTCACAGACACTTCCTTTACTCACAGACACTTCCTCTACTCACAGACACTTCCTCTACTCACAGACACTTCCTCTACTCACAGACACTTCCTCTACTCACAGACACTTTCTTTACTCACAGACACTTCCTTTACTCACAGACACTTCCTTTACTCACAGACACTTCCTTTACTCAAAGACACTTCCTTTACTCACAGACACTTCCTTTACTCAAAGACACTTCCTTTACTCACAGACACTTCCTTTACTCAAAGACACTTCCTTTACTCACAGACACTTCCTTTACTCACAGACACTTCCTTTACTCAGACACTTCCTTTACTCAAAGACACTTCCTTTACATCGGTACTCAAACTTCTTTATTCGACTAATCTGCCCGGCGACCACATGCTGTGAGACACATCTTAGCCAATTAATGCACTTTATGTGTGTGTGTGTGTGTGTGTGCGTGTGCGTGTGTGTGTGTGTGTAGGAGCGTCGTCTGGCCGCGGTGAGGGAGCTGCTGCGGCTCCTGAAGCCGGGCGGTCGAGCCCTGATCTACGTCTGGGCTTTCGAACAGGAGTTCAACCGGCAGCGGTCCAAGTACCTCCGAGAGCCTCCGGAGAACCGCGGTTCCCCCGCCGAGGACACGGAACCGGCCGCAGACCACCGGGAACCTCCCGGGACATCAAGTACCCGGGAGGACGCCGCCGGTAAACTCGGCGTGCACACCAACCGAACGGCGTTCCACAGCCAGGACCTGCTGGTGCCCTGGCACCTGAAAGAAGGGAAGAAGCCAGCGGAGGAGGAAGTGAGAGACGGTGGGAAGAAGGATAAAAGGAAAGGGAAACACACAAAGACTTCGGGGGACGCCTGCAGCTCCACTCCCACACGGGACTTGAACCCTGATCCCAGATCAGCTGATTCCACCGCTCGGACCCCCGGCGCGGCTCTCGGCCCCGCGCCCGTTTTTCACCGCTATTACCACGTGTTCCAGCAGGGGGAGCTAGAGAGGCTGTGTGGCCAGGAGGCCGGCGTCCGGGTGCAGAGCGGCTACCACGACCAGGGCAACTGGTGTGTGGTTCTCGTGAAGGACTGACCGCAAGGATCCTTCACTTGTACAATTTAAAGTGAATAGACAAATATAATAAATACAGATTTTTACCCGACGCTTCGCTTCTTACGTCTTTCCCAGAAAGGTTCGACACTCGCACGGCCCCCAGAACAATCCTCCAGAAATGGACCCCGGAGGAGTTCTGTGAGGGTGTGAACATCCAGAACCCAAAGGTACCAAGAGGCTCTTCCATTCAGCGCCACGGCCACTCATCGTCTTTTATTCCTTTGAGTCCACTGAGCTGGAACCCAGCTAGGATTTGTTCCCATTCAAGAGGCCAAATTTATACATTACCGTTCAAAAGTATTAGAACACCTCCATTCCTCTCCAGGAAAGACCTGAAGTTACACTTCTAAGGGTTATTATGGTCTGTCTTCCTTTGTTTTTTGCCTTTTTCTTGCCATTATAAGAGCGATATATACGACTTCCTGCAGTACCAACACTGTCCACATAAAGCTTCAGGCTGTCGTGACACAGTCTGCTCCCTCACTGCTTCAGTTGAGACGCCTGGAGGAAGTGTTGGCATCAACTCTCGAGGTTTCATTTACTTCCAGAACAAGTCGGGAACCATCACTTGTTCCCTGAAAAAAGCCTTTTAGTAGAATTCTGATACGTTTATTACCTTCGCATTGAAAATGCAGAAGGTTATGTTTTGATCGCCGTATATTTATTTATTTATTTATTTGTATGCGTGTTACTCGCATAACTCAAAAAGTATTAAACCGAATCGCATGAAATTTGGTGGGATGATTGGTTATTATCCGGGGACCATTTGATTAGATTTTGGGATCGATCGAGTCAAAGTCAAGGTCATGAAAAGGTCAAAATCTTCTTTTTACCATAGCACGGTCAATTTCTATCCAATTATCATGCAACTAATGGCAACATGTTCATAATTCAATGCCCAATCTTGTGATATGCGAAGGTATGCGCTCTACCGAGTGCCCATTCTAGTTTTTCAGGTTTTGGTCACCTAAACTCTTTTTAGTTTCACCTCTGGCAGTTTGCCGCTGACCTTTGAACCATTTAAATAAAAACTGTGATAAATGGGCGTGATGGAAAACTTCTGACCAGTAGTTTACGTGCGTTTCTTTTTAAAAGCTCATGGTGATCAGATTAGTGTCCGAGCGACGTATTCGTACATTGATTTATGAAGTTACCGTGCAGTACTTCATCGGTTTCTCATCAGTCCTTGTAAATGTAAGATAGGCAGATAAATAAAAAGCTCTGTGGATTTAGTGTTAACCGATATTAAATACTGTGTTTCAGTTTAGATCTGGTGTCGTTTTCACTCGGGACGTTCACACTGAATCACAAGTTCTGACCAGACGGCCGTGAAGACGCGATGAGTTGTTGGATGATTGAGCATCGATGGTTGTGTAGTTGTGTAGTTGTGTTTGGACTTCTCTGTGGCAGGTTATCGGTCGGCGGCTCCTCGATCCTCCTCCAGAGACGCTTTGGTGTCCTTTATTGATCCTTCCGTGGTTTATTGATCACGGCGAAGCCGCCTGTGATGGAGGTCATTTATAGGTCCACGCTCAATAGTGTGAGTGTGTAGTCGTGTTGCTGTTTGTGTATTTTCCTGCAGTCTGTTGCCTGACATTCGGAGCGATAAATAGAATTTAAATGTACAGCGCATCGATTTTAACAGGCGACGCGACATTTAAAATATTTAGCTCACGGGAGTCGAGAGACATTTAGACTTTTAATACGAGTAATACTTCCTCTCCTGATGCACAACATGGCCGACAAGAGTTGAGGCTATGAAGCAACATATGAATGGCCATAGTTTTGTTATAAGATATCCTGTTATCTTGTAATTTTACAGTTACTAGACTATTTATGCCTCTTTTTATTTAAATGTTTGTCCATCTGTGCAAATCCTTTGTTATTTCCTACTAAAGGAGGTTTTGTGATGTTTTTACGGGTTAAAATTGAGGATAAAGGGTATTTTATGTGTAATGGTTTGAGGTAAATCTGTTTTTGGGCTATATAAATGGAAATGACTTGACACAGATGTTATGTTGACATATTAATAGCCATATTATAATGTTCTAAATATTTTAGCTGGCATATTTAGAGGCTGGTTCACACGCATACTGAGCAAAACCATGATGTATTATATTGTTTCCAGCAGGTTTGCATCTAATAATATTCAAATGTTCTTTATGAATGGAAAGAGGACAACAACCATCTATTGAGTGTATGGTACACGTGTGACTGCAGCCGGTTACACTGGTATAGACAATAGACTGCATTGTTATAGAATTATCGAAAATCCTAAATACATTATAATTATAAATTACAGGCTATTTTACACCTTTTTTGTAAGTGAGGAGAAAAGCCATTTTAACTGATGTATAAACCAACCACAAAGAGGGCGTACTATGTTCTCCCTTCCTACAATGAATACGATAAGATTTGTTTACGGTGTTACACGTTTTTGCGCTGCAAACATTTTACGACACCATTTACGATAGTGTCATGGCGGCGCCGGGAGTCAGTTTTGAGAGCTCGAGCTACATCGAGGAAAGAAAGGACATAAAACGACAGGCACGCGAAGAGGCGGTGGAAAAAGTAAGAACTGAACACTGTAGCGAACCACCCCACTGTTATACGAGGTGAACCCCATCAGTGTATGTTATTTATTTATTCATCTGGAGCTGTTATTCCTGATAACGAGCTAACGAGGCTAACGTCCAAGTTATCGTTCGGTACGAACGAGCTCAGCGGCTCAACTCCATCCTTTTTCGTGGAATTTTCCGTAATCATCAATATAAATTGTCATCCAGTGTCTCTCTCCAACTCCCGGAAAGCTATCAGTCCCTGTGTGCCTTCGCATTAACCCCACAATCCCCGAGTCTGGACAGGAAATTACCGCCTCAGAGCAAACACTGCTGGTCCAGATAGGAGACCCTATGGCTGTGTGTTTGTATATAGCTTGTGTGTACATGTGTAATCACACGTCCACACGGGTATTTAATTGTACGTTAGCTGTGTTTGCGTGATACAAGAGCAGGCGATGCTGTGGAAGATGCACTAAAGGCTGTAATCTCGTTATCTGGGCTCGATCATCTGGGCTCGACCCGGCCGGGTCGAAGAGGAGACGTGGATCAATAATCACTTGAGAACGAGTCGTTGTCATTGCAGCCAAAGATGTGATGTGTGCAGCTTTTTAAAAGTCGTCGGATGCTTCCAGATCCAAAATAATCCATACGACAAAAATAGAACATACACTCATGGTCATAAGTTTTAGATCACACCCCATTTGTCCCAGTTTTCATTGAAATGTAAGAAGTGAATAACCTGAAATGGAACAAAGGTCAGCGGCAAACTGCCAGAGGTTAAACAAAATAAAGTTTAGGTGACCAAAAACTGAAAAATAATGCACATTTCAGAGTTATATAAAAAGACAGTTTTCATGGAACAAGTGATGGTTAACGACGTGTTCTGGAAGTAAATGAAGCCGTGAGAGTTGATGCCAACACTTCCTCCAGGCGTCTCAACTTTAGCTGATTGCAGTGTGTATAAAGCAGTGAGGGAGCAGACTGTTATGGAGGACTTCAAATGACTTAAGTATAAATAAATAAATGCAGGAATAAATATAGGAATAAATAAATAAATGCTTAAATAAATAAATTATTACAATAATAAATGTATAAATAAATACAGAAACATTTACGTGTCCGTATATTCAAATTTGAATATACGGACACGTAAATGTCACGCATAAATAAATGAAGAAATACGTGTGGACACATAAATAGAGACATAAATAAATGAAGAAATACAGAAATGTAGAAATACATTTATTTAATGATGTCCTGTAGAGTTATAACTTATATTTATTAATTTCTGTATTTATTTATTTATTTCTACATTTATTCTTGTATTTATTTATTTATACATTTATTCAAGCATTTATTTATTCCTGTATTTATTCATGCATTTATTTATTTATACTTAAGTCATTTTAAGTCTTGTATTTATTTATTTATTTATACATCTATTTAAGCATTTATTTATTTATTCATGCATTTATTTATTTATACTTAAGTCATTTTAAGTCCTCCATAGACTGTCACTACACCCTGAAGCTTTATGTGGACAATGTTGGTACTGCAGGAAGTAGTATATTTCTCTTATAATGGCAAGAAAAGGGCACAAAACAAAGGAAGACAGACCATAATATCCCTTATAAGTGAATGGATTTCCTTGAGAGGAATTGAGGTGTTCTAAAACTTTTGGCCGGGAGTGAATGCGAGATAAAGTTGGATCCAGAAGGATGTAAAGCCGCTCCCAGGTGTCTCCATAGACCTCATCTTCACCAGAAAACCAGAAAAAAGGACGAACTACGCAACAAGCATAGCCGTGTCGTCCATATGTCTCCATTTGTGGACTTTATCCACCACTAGTTTTAATAATTTCAACTTTTTGACAAATGCTTTTCAACTTTTGTGCTTATTTTCCTTTTAAAATCATGGCTTTTTTCCCTTCCTCCTTTGTGTCTGTCAGGCCAAGCAGCAGTATGAGAAGGAAGAGAGGAAGAAGGAGCTGAAGAGGCAGAGAGGAGAAGATACCTGGATGCTCCCCGAGGTCAACCAGAGGCTGCAGGACATCGAGGAAGTGAGAGGCCACGAGCTCATTCACTGTATCGCAAACAAATACATAATCTGAGGCTCTATCGTACCTCAAAACCTTAGTATTGAGTAATTATCAACACTTTCACTTCCCTTATTATGTATATGAAAGCAGTTATAATGGGTCTAATAGGCCATCCTCTAACTCTATGACTCTATTGCATCATAATAAACAAGAAAAACACATTTCATTGCACCTACAGGAAGGCTCTGTGATCAGCAAGAAGAAGAAAGAGAAGAAATCTAAGAAGAAAAAGAAGAAGGCCAAAAAGGAGAAGAAGACCACGGCAGAAGACGGCTCTGATGACAGCTCACAGGTGGGTTATTAAGGTTTTTAAGGTATATATATATTTATATAAATATATATATATAAATATATTTATTTATTTATATATATTTTTTGATATATATATACATATTTAAATACATTTTTAAAGATATATTTATATATACATATTTAAATATATTTATTATATATATATATATATATACATATATTAATACTGCACTGTTGTCCTTCTCTGTGTGTCAGGACTCGGGGGATGATGAGTGGGTCGAGGCCAAAACCAAAGTGGCCAAAGCCTGGCAGGTTCCGGATGAGTCCAAACCTTCGGCGATCAACCTCAAGCCCGCTCCCAATGCGGAGGTAACCTCCTCACCTGGCCTCAAGACCTCATGTTGTCTCGTGTCTCACACAGCTCCGTCCCAAAGGGCCCAAAGTGTCCCTTCTCCACAATGGAGACAGACAAAGAAACTAAATGGAACCCACGTGTCTCGAGATGATACCATATAAAGATGTATAAAGAGGTTTTTATCTAATTTAGTACCAAACATACTACCAGGGTTCGTACGGTCATGGAAAACCTGGAAACGTTTTTTTCAAAATGTAATTTCTTTTTATTTCCAGGCCTGAAAAAGTCCTTCAAAAAAAAAAATGAAATCCCCAAAGTTTTGGAAAAGTCATGTAAATGTTGTTATCTTCATTTGTTCATTCACGCTGAGTTTTAAATAATTAAAATGTTTTTAAAAAGAAAGACGCTCTAAATATAATCCGGCGTACGCTCTTTGATACTCGCACATTTTCCGCGCTGCAAGTGAACGCACCTTCACTGAAAAGACACACATGTTTATTCTTTTAGTCTAAACTATTGTCTCATTCATTTGAGTCGTTTAAGGTTTGGAATTCTCTTTGTTAGTTTGAATCCGACGTTTTCTCACTTTTTCGTGTTTACACACCGAGATTTCACAAAATGTTTGGTTATGGAAATTTGGTTTAAAGTCCTGGAACCCCATTGGTCAACATGTGTATGAACCCTGCTACTAACTCATGACACCACCCAGTATATCTATATGTCTTTGCCCCCCTCCCTCCCTCCCTCCCCCCCTTAGAGAGACGAATGGATGACCTTTGACTTCCTGGCGATGAGCACCACGTCCACAGCGGAGAAGAGGGCCGAGAAAGAGCGCCTGAAAGAGGAGGAGAAAGCCAAGACCCAGGCCATTGAACAGGTGTGTGTGTGTCCCTGTCCCCCCCTCCTTATTCTTTCCAGTTGGTCCAGTCCACTCCAGTGCTCCTCTGGCCCTTGTTCCTCAGGGTTTCTCTGATACCTGGATGTCATGTTTGTGTGAGCATGGGAAGCATGAACTATGAAAACACTGGCAGTTTTACCAACTGTGTGGTTACCACGGTAACACAAGGTGCCACCCCTAGACGACATGAGTGTGTGTGTGTGTTTATTCCTATACTTACTGCAGGCCCCCTGCTGTGCTTTTTGATGTGTGTGTGTGTGTGGTTCCCTCTCTTCAGTCTGATTGGCACAAATTGGAGCTCAACCCGTACTGGAAAGACGGCAGCAGCGGTCTGCCCCCGGAGGAGACGGCCGGTACTGCAGGCAAGAAAGGTAATTACAGAGATCGGGCGTCTCTCGTGAAGCGTCAGACGCCATTTAAACGCGAAAGAAACTCAAATCCTTCAATCACAAACTGCTCACACACTCCGATGGCTGCTGACAGCACTTCACGCTCTTTACTCCTCATCCCTCCTTTTCTCTCATTTCCTGTCCCCCCCCCCACCCCCCACCCTCCTCTCTCTTCAGACCTACTCGCAAGGTGCTTAAGTAAATGATGCACTTGACCAGTGTATGATTATGAATATGTCCACTCACTGGAAAGAAAGAAGCTTAAACATGTACTTTTCTGATAAATATATTAAGATATTGTCAATTTTCTTCAGTTTACACAGCGGTTATAAAAAAAAAGAAGTCATTATTGTTTTCATTTAAAGTAGGCATCAATTATTTATTTACAGACGTCTTTCTGACATATTGCATGTGCAGATTTTTAGACGACGCTTATTTTAGTTATACATATTTTAAAAAGCAAGAAGTGTAAAACATAGAATAAACAATAAAAAAGAGACCGAATGAAAGAAAAAGAAAACAATGTGTCACTAGGGTTTTTTAAATTCTCTATTGTACTTATGAAAATAAAATCAGAGGTGTTGCGTATCTCATCTATTTTTCCCATTATTATTATTATTATTATTATTATTATTTATATTCATAGTGTAAAACATAGGATAAACAATAAAAAGAGACACAAATAAAACAATGTATAAATAGTGATTTATTCTCTATTGTACATTAATTGATTCATGAAAATAAAATCAGCTCTATGAGGCATTACGTAACTTATGACACACATTTTTCCCAATATGCCAACATTTTTTCCAGTTTGTAGTCGACAGTTTATCTCCGTGTTGTAACGTCCATCTTTAAATTAAAAAGGTTATGCACACACAACCTGTGGGCATCAAAAAAGATTTTAGTAATTATGTTTTGTTACGGTTCTACTAGAATTGAAGGTCATCAGGGTCTCATTTGGAGGTCGATGCTTCCCTCAACTTTAATCTGGTGAGAGACGCGACTCCACGGGAGTGTTTTGGTTTGTTGAGGAAATTCTATTCAGTTTATTTTGTACAGCCCAATATTACAAATTCCAAACTCCCTTCAGAGGGCTTTACAGTCTGTACACATACGACATCCTTGACCTTTGACCTCTCATCGGATATCAAAAAATATAAGAAATAAAAACTTCTCGCGGGAAAAAAAAGGAAGAACCCTTCAGGAGAGAAAGAAGAATTCAATTTTATACTCGTAGAGCGGCTTTAACATAATTTAATCAGTAAAAAAACAAAGTCTGAATAAGGGATTGGGGATTTGAGACTGACTGTTGATGACTTTGTATAACTTTATTAACACAGGTTGAGAGACAAATGACAATGTGGAGGATATCTCACTCCGGTAAACGAGTTGTGTTTACTCTCTCTCCTCCCCGTGGTCCCAGCCGGTGCGGTGGTGAACGACGCCGGTCTCTCCTGGCTGAGGAAGAGCTTCCAGAGGATGAAGGAGCAGGCGGAGCGGCAGCAGCGCAGCCTCGACGACGTGGTGGCCGAGAGATACGGAGTGAGAACTCAGCGCGAATATATTTATTTATTTATATATATATATATATACTTTTTTAATATTTTTTTATATATATGTATATATTTAAATATATATTTATATATATATATATATACAGGACTGTCTCAGAAAATTAGAATATTGTGATGAAGTTCTTTATTTTCTGTAATGCAATTAAAAAAACAAAAATGTCATGCATTCTGGATTCATTACAAATCAACTGAAATATTGCAAGCCTTTTATTCTGATTTATTGCTGATCATGGCTTACAGCTTAAGAAAACTCAAATATCCTATCTCTAAATATTAGAATATCATGAAAAAGTATACTAGTAGGGTATTAAACAAATCACTTGAATTGTCTAATTAACTCGAAACACCTGCAAGGGTTTCCTGAGCCTTGACAAACACTCAGCTGTTATAAATCTTTTTTTTTACTTGGTCTGAGGAAATATTAAAATTTTATGAGATAGGATTTTAGAGTTTTCTTAAGCTGTAAGCCATAATCAGCAATATTAAAAGAATAAAAGGCTTGCAATATTTCAGTTGATTTGTAATGAATCCAGAATGCATGACATTTTTGTTTTTTTTATTGCATTACAGAAAATAAAGAACTTTATCACAATATTCTAATTTTCTGAGACAGTCCTGTATATGTGTGTATGTATTGAGAGAGATACATTGTACATTTTTGTATATATTATATATATAAATTGTGCATTTGTGTATGTATATATATATATATAAATTGTGCATTTGTTTATATATATATATTTGTATATACATAAATTGTGCATTTGTGTACATATATATATATTTGTATATTTATATATATAATATATATAAATTGTGCATTTGTGTGTGTGTATATATACAGGACTGTCTCAGAAAATTAGAATATTGTGATGAAGTTCTTTATTTTCTGTAATGCAATTAAAAAAACAAAAATGTCATGCATTCTGGATTCATTACAAATCAACTGAAATATTGCAAGCCTTTTATTCTTTTAATATTGCTGATTATGGCTTACAGCTTAAGAAAACTAAAATCCTATCTCATAAAATTTTAATATTTCCTCAGACCAAGTAAAAAAAAAGATTTATAACAGCTGAGTGTTTGTCAAGGCTCAGGAAACCCTTGCAGGTGTTTCGAGTTAATTAGACAATTCAAGTGATTTGTTTAATACCCTACTAGTATACTTTTTCATGATATTCTAATATTTAGAGATAGGATATTTGAGTTTTCTTAAGCTGTAAGCCATAATCAGCAATATTAAAAGAATAAAAGGCTTGCAATATTTCAGTTGATTTGTAATGAATCCAGAATGCATGACATTTTTGTTTTTTTAATTGCATTGCAGAAAATAAAGAACTTCATCACAATATTCTAATTTTCTGAGACAGTCCTGTATATATATGTACACACAAATGCACAATTTATCAGACACGTGCAAGGACTCGAAAAAAATGCTCCTGAATAGATGCTGATGTTTTGGATGCATACAAATGCGGTTAATGCACTCAGACCTCAAGGACACACACACACACACACACACACATGCTCTCTGCTCCGTGTACAGTCATGGAAGTTCAACATGTTTTTCCTCCTTTCTTACAGTCGCTGGAAGAGTTCCAGCAACGACTCGCCGATGCCGAGACCGCCGTGTACGGTCACAGCCGAGGAGGAGGAGGAGGGAGAGGAAGAGGCGGGTGGAGGAGAGGCGAGAGCGAGGCCAGGGAGAGGTGGAGGGGAAGGGATGGAGATGGGGCAGAGAGAGATCGCCGGGGGAGAAATGAAAGGGGGAGAGATTCGTGGTCGCCCGCAGACGGAGAGAGATGCCACGCCGGGAGAGGGGAGGAGAGGGGAGGACGGAGAGGTGGAGAGCAAGAGAGAGGTCAAGACTGGGATGGAGGGAGAGGGGTGGAGAGGGGTGGAGGAAGGGAGAGGGATGGAGAAGACAGGGAGAGGAGTGGAGGAAGAGACATGGAGAGGGATGGAGGAAGAAGGATGGAGAGGGATGGAGGAGACAGGGAGAGGAGTGGAGGAAGAAGGATGGAGAGGGATGGAGGAGAAAGGGAGAGGAGTGGAGGAAGAGACATGGAGAGGGATGGAGGAAGAAGGATGGAGAGGGATGGAGGAGACAGGGAGAGGAGTGGAGGAAGAGACATGGAGAGGGATGGAGGAAGAAGGATGGAGAGGGATGGAGGAGACAGGGAGAGGAGTGGAGGAAGAAGGATGGAGAGGGATGGAGGAGAAAGGGAGAGGAGTGGAGGAAGAGACAGGGAGAGGGATGGAGGAGACAGGGAGAGGAGTGGAGGAAGAAGGATGGAGAGGGGTGGAGGAAGAGAGAGGGATGGAGGAGAAGACATGGACAGGGATGGAGGAAGAGATAGGGAGAGGGGTGGAGGAAGAGATAGGGAGAGGGATCGAGGAGAAGACGGGGAGAGGGATGATGGAGAAGAAATGCAGAGGGATGGAGGAAGAGACGGAGAAAGAGAAAGCGCTGCGTCATCATTCGGGCGGAGTCAGCGTCCTCCGTCTCTCGGGTCTCTGAAAAGCCGTTTCCTCAAACCCTCGGAGGACGATGACCTCGGTGAAGGTGGGTTGACTCCTCTTTTATTTGTAATAATATTCTCTCCATCCTGTCCGAAGCCTCGACGTCGACTCTTCTCTCTCCGTTGCAGCTCCTCAGCCTCGTCTTCGTCGTCCTCCTCCGAGATTCCTGAAACCCGGCTCTGACGATGAAGACTCCGGTCCGAAGAAGAAGAGCGGCGATCCGGCTCGGGAGTCTGACGCCGACTTTGAGAAGCCCCGGCAGGAGAAAGAGAGCGATGCTGTGTCTCCGCCCCCAGAGCGTCCGCACGGGGATAAACCCGCCAAGACGACCTCGAGGTGGGAACCTTTTCATTAAAGGCAGCAGCAGCTTAGCCGATAAATACACACACACATTCTTTGAATACCTCGGTAAAAGACTTTATTAATGCATCATCATCATCATCATCATCACACGTTCTCTAGTGCAGTGGTTCTCAAAGTGAGGGAAAAGCTTTTAGATTCATTAGTTTACGTCGTTTAATTTCGTTTCTCTTTTTAGTTTTAAATTACCAAAAAATATGTGTATATATCTATACATCTATAAAAAAAAATTGTTTCAAAATATATATATATTTTTATATTTAAGTTTTAGAGATATTTCTAAAACTTAAAAATAAATATATTACATATTTTTAATTATATATATAATTTTTTAAATATTTATATATATATATAAATACAAAATAATATTTTTATATTTTATGGATAATCTTTACATTTTTAAACCGATAAACATTCATCGATCAGGTTCTTTTTCACCAAACTATAATATTATATTAATTATTGAATATATAAAAAAATTTGAGGGGGTCTATGAAAAAGTTTCTTAATTAATCAAAATTTACAATTTATACATTTAAAGTAAATTATAATAACAAGCTTTGAGCAGTGTAATAGCCTCGCACGCGTCCCAGGCTATGAAATGTGTAATAGCCTCGCACTGGCCTGCTGCTGGTGCATTATGGGAGTTGAAGTCTTTCAGCCTCATCAAATGAGGAACTGAAATAAAACTGTTAATTTAAGGTTGTGAATTAGCACGGACATTGATCTATTGCATATTAATGTCCTTTTCTCCTTTTTTGGGTGTTTTCCCAGGAGTGAGAGTGAGAGTGACGGTGAGGAAGAGGAGGAGCTTCCACTGATGTCTGAGGAGGAGATGAATAAACTGGGAGCCAAGCTGGTGAAGGCGGAGATCATGGGCAACACGGTGAGCGGACCGACTGACTCCCAACGGCGCGTTATCACTTTAAATGACAACATTAAGGTTACAAAACAACCCAGAATGCAACACTCCCTTGATCATATGTTACTGTATTGTCTGTATATATAATATTTATATAATATATTAAATTATATATATTATATATGTATTATATATATATATTATATATATGTATTATCTATTACAAATTCAAATATATTATTTATATATTATATAAATATTATATATATAATATATTTGTATTTATATATATAATATATGTATATATATATATATATTATAATAATTAATATATATATATATACATACATTAATTCATAAATGTGTATATATATATTAACAATAATAAATACAAAATAAAATTATATATATATATATGATTTACTCTCATCACATGTGCTTTGACTCTTTTCTTTCCATCGGGGCTCCATTGATTTACAGCGTTCACTGAGCCGTGCACTGAGCTACTGGGACCTCTTATAGAGTGTTACAACACACACACACACACACCTTTATTACTAAGTGATCATCCATCATCTCCCAACACGACAAAGCAATCAAACCGATATTCCAAAAGCACTTTGTGCGTTTATCTTTGTGTTAAATGCCTTTTAACACTTGTGTACATAAAGTTATCTGTCGTGTGTGTGTGTGTGTGTGTGTCAGGCCGCGTTCGAGAGGTTGCAGTCTCAGCTGGATGCAGCTCACAAAGCCAAAGAGAACCACGCCGCCCGGAAGAAGCTCCAAGAAACGGCCAAATTAAAGCAGGTCTGTAAATATATATTTATACATACACACACACACACTCTCTCACTCTCTCGCACTCTCACACACACACTCTCTCACTGATACTCTCTCTCTCTCTCTCGCTCACACACTCACTGATACGCTCTCTCTCTCTCTCTCTCACACACTCACTGACACTCTCTCTCTCTAACACACACACACACACACACACTCTCTCACACATACACACACTCTCTCTCTCTCTCCCTCTCTCCCCTCTGAGGCTTCCTGGTGAAATCCTTCAGAAACGTTTATAAGAAAATGATGATAATTATGTTTAGTGCCCTCGTGGTCTGAGAGTCTTCAGCCTCCGAGGCGGAGAGGGTTCTCTTCTATGTTCTGTCCATCCTGGAGAGGGATCCTCCTCTGTTGCTCTCCTGGAGGGTTCTGAAGAGATCCTCTGAGGTGGAGGGTTCTGAAGAGATCCTCTGAGGTGGAAGGTTCTGTAGAGATCCTCTGAGGTGGAGAGGGTTCTGTAGAGATCCTCCCCGTCGCTCTGTGGTTCTCCTCATGTTCTCTCCTCTCCATGGAGCCGTCAGAATATTCTATTCCATCCTTTCGGTTCCGGACCGTCAGGTTCACAGGTTCTTGTTCCTGTCTCCGCCCGTCGGGTCGGACTTTAACAAGCAGAACTTTACCGGAGAATTCTCCCCAGAAACACGCCCCACATTTAAAAAGCTCTCTAACTCCTCAACCTTCCCTAAAGTACACAAGAACATTTAACCTCCTCGTGTTCATCAAAATGTGTCTACATGTAAATAAATCCAACACATCGATGCATCCGGTCCTCAGCAGTGACATCATCCTTCTCCTCCACCGGAGGAATCTTTAAATGACAAAAAGTTGACGACATCATTTTTTAAATTTAAAGTGTGTGTGTGTTTTTATTTTATTTTCTCATTGCTATAATATAAAGAAACTAATTTAAAATAAAAAATGACCTGGCTGTGTTTTTGTTTTTGTTTTCTAGGTCGCGGGTCACAGCAGTGAAGACCGGGAGGTGCTGCTGTTCAGAACCGACCAATCGGGTCGCGCCTGGCCGGTTAACGAGCCCTCGGGACCCCGAGAACCCCACGGAGGACGACGCAAGAAGAAAGCGGTAAAGAGGAAATTCAAAAGTAGAAAAATAGAAAAAAATAAGGGGATGGGTTGAAAAATAAAACAAATAAATAAATCTTGAAAATAAATAAAGGAATGACGAGTGAAAATAAAATAGAAAAGTAAAAATGATAATAAATAGAAACCAATGAGGGGATGGTTTGAAAATAAAACAAATAAAATAAATCGTAAAAATAGATAAATAAATAAAGGGATGACGATTGAAAATAAAATAGAAAAGTAGGAATTAAAAATAGAAACCCATGTGCAAAAGTGGTTGATAAATCAAACAAATAAATAAATAAAGGGATGAAGAGTGAAGATAACATAGAAAAATAGAAACCAATGGGTGGATGGTTTAAAAATAAAACCAATCAATAATTCTTAAAAATAAAATAAATAAATAATGGGATGACGAGTGAAAATAAAATAGAAAAGTAAAAAAATAAACTAAATGAGTTAAAAATAAAACAAACATTTTTTTTGTTGAAAAGAAATAAATAAATAGAGGGATGACGAGTGAAAATAAAATAGAAAAGTAATTTTAAAAAATAGAAACCAATGACTGGATTGTTTGCAAATACAACCAACAAATAAATAAGTAAAGTCTATAACTCATAAATCTTGAACCGCATCAGAAAGCCACAAAGACAGAGATCCCGTCCATCTGGCTTGAGCTCATCCCGCCATCTCGTCCTCTTCTTCTCCATCGTCACTTTTCACTCTTATTATTTGTGTATGTGGTTTTTAAGACGGCCTCTCCTCCTCTCGTCAGATTGAGACCCACGTGGACGGCGAGCGCGTGCGTTACTTCCAGGACGATGACGGCGTGGACCTGAAGGAGATGGTGAGGAGGGAGAAGATGAGCTCGGCCCAGGACCAGAACGCCCTCTACTCACGCATGGCCTCCAAGGTACGAGCACGGGGTCATGTAGTACTCACACATGGCCACCAGGGTACCAGCCTTCATGTCGTACTCACACGTGGCCACCAGGGTACCAGCCTTCATGTAGTACTCACACATGGCCACCAGGGTACCAGCCTTCATGTAGTACTCACACATGGCCACCAGGGTACCAGCCTTCATGTAGTACTCACACATGGCCACCAGGGTACCAGCCTTCATGTAGTACTCACACATGGCCACCAGGGTACCAGCCTTCATGTAGTACTCACACATGGCCACCAGGGTACCAGCCTTCATGTAGTACTCACACATGGCCACCAGGGTACCAGCCTTCATGTAGTACTCACACATGGCCACCAGGGTACCAGCCTTCATGTAGTACTCACACATGGCCACCAGGGTACCAGCCTTCATGTAGTACTCACATGGCCACCAGGGTACCAGCCTTCATGTAGTACTCACACATGGCCACCAGGGTACCAGCCTTCATGTAGTACTCACACATGGCCACCAGGGTACCAGCCTTCATGTAGTACTCACACATGGCCACCAGGGTACCAGCCTTCATGTAGTACGCACACATGGCCACCAGGGTACCAGCCTTCATGTAGTACTCACACATGGCCACCAGGGTACCAGCCTTCATGTAGTACTCACACATGGCCACCAGGGTACCAGCCTTCATGTAGTACTCACACATGGCCACCAGGGTACCAGCCTTCATGTAGTACTCACACATGGCCACCAGGGTACCAGCCTTCATGTAGTACTCACACATGGCCACAGGGTACCAGCCTTCATGTAGTACTCACACATGGCCACCAGGGTACCAGCCTTCATGTAGTACTCACACATGGCCACCAGGGTACCAGCCTTCATGTAGTACTCACACATGGCCACAGGGTACCAGCCTTCATGTAGTACTCACACATGGCCACCAGGGTACCAGCCTTCATGTAGTACTCACACATGGCCACCAGGGGTCAGCCTTCATGTAGTACTCACACATGGCCACCAGGGTACCAGCCTTCATGTAGTACTCACACATGTAGTACCAGCCTCATGTAGTACTCACACATGGCCACCAGGGTACCAGCCTTCATGTAGTACTCACACATGGCCACCAGGGTACCAGCCTTCATGTAGTACTCACACATGGCCACCAGGGTACCAGCCTTCATGTAGTACTCACACATGGCCACCAGGGTACCAGCCTTCATGTAGTACTCACACATGGCCACCAGGGTACCAGCCTTCATGTAGTACTCACACATGGCCACCAGGGTACCAGCCTTCATGTAGTACTCACACATGGCCACCAGGGTACCAGCCTTCATGTAGTACTCACACATGGCCACCAGGGTACCAGCCTTCATGTAGTACTCACACATGGCCACCAGGGTACCAGCCTTCATGTAGTACTCACACATGGCCACCAGGGTACCAGCCTTCATGTAGTACTCACACATGGCCACCAGGGTACCAGCCTTCATGTAGTACTCACACATGGCCACCAGGGTACCAGCCTTCATGTAGTACTCACACATGGCCACCAGGGTACCAGCCTTCATGTAGTACTCACACATGGCCACTAGGGTACCAGCCTTCATGTAGTACTCACACATGGCCACCAGGGTACCAGCCTTCATGTAGTACTCACACATGGCCACCAGGGTACCAGCCTTCATGTAGTACTCACACATGGCCACCAGGGTACCAGCCTTCATGTAGTACTCACACATGGCCACCAGGGTACCAGCCTTCATGTAGTACTCACACATGGCCACCAGGGTACCAGCCTTCATGTAGTACTCACACATGGCCACCAGGGTACCAGCCTTCATGTAGTACTCACACATGGCCACCAGGGTACCAGCCTTCATGTAGTACTCACACATGGCCACCAGGGTACCAGCCTTCATGTAGTACTCACACATGGCCACCAGGGTACCAGCCTTCATGTAGTACTCACACATGGCCACCAGGGTACCAGCCTTCATGTAGTACTCACACATGGCCACCAGGGTACCAGCCTTCATGTAGTACTCACACATGGCCACCAGGGTACCAGCCTTCATGTAGTACTCACACATGGCCACCAGGGTACCAGCCTTCATGTAGTACTCACACATGGCCACCAGGGTACCAGCCTTCATGTAGTACTCACACATGGCCACCAGGGTACCAGCCTTCATGTAGTACTCACACATGGCCACCAGGGTACCAGCCTTCATGTAGTACTCACACATGGCCACCAGGGTACCAGCCTTCATGTCACTGGGGAGCTTTTTAACTTACTGGACAAGTAGACAGACCATAATACACATAAAACAATAACAAACTCTCTCTCTACCTTTCTCTCTCGCTCTCTCCTCTCTCTCTCCTTTCTCTCTTTCTCTCTTTCTCTTTCTCATACTCTCTCCCTTCCTCTCTCCCATCCTCTCTCTCCTTTCTCTCTGTGTGTGTGTGTGTGTGATAAAGTACAAGACAATGCTTTGGCTCTGTCCATGTTTTCCCTTTCTTTGACTCTCTCTCTCCTCCCCCTCTCTCTCCTCCCTCTCTCCTCTCTCCTCCCTCTCTCTTTCCTCCCTCTCTCCTCTCTCTCTTTCTCTCTCACGCAGGCAGAATCACAATCACTCGCCCTCACTCGTATATTTATTTCACATGCGTGCTGTATAAAACACACACACACACACACACACACACACACACACGCTCTGCACCTACAAAGCCTGACACTATAAATACATCCTCCGTTGCCATGGCGGCAGGGCTGCTATAAATACCAGGAGTAGCCATTGGTCAGCGGGTGTCAGACCAGCTGTCTGCACGGACGTCAACACCCCGATCTATAATCCATAATCTATAATCTATCACTTTAATCTATAATCTATCACTTTAATCTATAATCTATCCAATGTTTTAATGCATCAAGAATCTTAATTTATTAATTTTATCATAAGACATCAAAATAAATCAGCAGTAAAACTGAAGGTGCTGCACACTTACTGCAGAGCTTTGCACACACACACACACACACACACACACACACATGCTCTCTCTCTCCTCTCTCTCTCTTGTTCTCTCACTCACACACACACATACACAGACAAACTCCTACACACACGCTCTCTCTCTCTCACTCTCTCTCCCTTGTCTCCCCTCTCTCTCTCGCTCTCTCTCTCACACACACACGTTTCCTCCCACACTGTCACTAAACTAATCCCAATTTTCAGTCTCACTCTCACACTCTCACTCCTACACAGCGAGGCACGCACGCACACACACACACACTTCAGCCGTCGCTCGCCCATACACTACGGTTCCAACCTGTTGTCCAGTCGCCATAGCGACAAGACTCAGACATAGGAACGCCGGGTGTCGATACCCGACGTCCCGCCTCGACCAACTGACTGACCCACGAACGCACACACACACACACCGACAGACTAAAAAATCAAAAAAACCTTAATAACTTAATTAATTAAATATACTGGAGTCCAGCGGCTCTAGAATACCAAATTCTGCACAACAACAGCAAATATTTAGAAATATTACCCGTTTACACAATTAACTGCATTTTAATAAATAAAAGAAAAAGTTAATTTTAATAAAATATACAATGTTTTTTTGGAGTCTTTTCTGAACATTTATTTATAAATAAAGAAAACCACTTCAAAATAAAAGCACGGAATCTTTTCTTAACATTTCAGGTGATGGTAAAGTTAGACGATCACGTTAGTAAAGTTTTGGTGTGAAAGATTAAATAAAGAAAACCACTTCAAAATAAAAGCACGGGATCTTTTTGGTTTTTGTTTGAGATTTCTGTGATCACACTTCTCTACTCCGCTCGGCTCTTCAGATGATAATAAAGGTAAATAGTCATGCTAGTAAACTTCAAAATAAAAGCACAGGATCTTTTTTTGGGGGGGGGGGGGGGGGTTTGTGATCACAATCTCCTCCTCTACTCCGCTGTCCAGATTATGGTAAAGTTTTGATTTGAACCATAAATAAAGAAAACCCCTTCAAAATAAAAGCACAGGATATTTATTTATTTATTTGTTTTTTTTTGATAACACTCTCGTCCTCTACTCTGCTGGACTCTCCAGATGATCGTAAAGTTAGATGGTCACGCTAATAAAGTTTTGGTGTGAACGATTAAATAAACAAGACCACTTCAAAATAAAAGCACAGGATATTTATTTATTTATTTTAGATTTTTTTGTGATAACACTCTCCTCCACTCGGCTCTCCAGATGATCGTAAAGTTAGATGGTCACGCTATTAAAGTTTTGGTGTGAACGATTAAATAAACAAGACCACTTCAAAATAAAAGCACAGGATGTTTTCTTAACATTATTTTTTTGCCCCGCGGCCCACACCTTGAGAACCACCGCTTCAGTGACTTCTATTGTTGTTGTTTTTGGCTAAGACTGATCACACTCCTCACCACTTCTCCCGCTCTTCTTCCCCTTCTCTCCGTCTCCAGATGATGGGCAAGGCGGACGGAGACAACTACACGCTGGACGACATGTTCGTGTCGAGCGCGGCGCAGCGGGAGGGCGACGGCAAGGAGGAGGAGAGGATGAGGAGCCGCGCCATCGGCGAGAGCCGGAGGCTCAACGCCTCCATGGAGAAGTGCCGGCAGTGCTTCAGCAGCCCGGAGCTCCACAAGCACCTCGTCGTGGCCATAGGGAGCAAGGTGGGATATTATGGGATGTTGGAATGTGTCAAAAACGCAAATAATTCACTTCATGTTTCTCTAATTTGATCAGATGCAAGTTTTCTCCTTGCAAATGTGCCTGAAATTAAGATTATTTACATTATTATGTATAATCTGTTGATTGTTTGTTCTATGAAATATTTATTTTATTTACTAAAACCTCCCAAATATAATCATTACACAATCTCAGAATAAGGACACGAAGAAATATTTAGAAATATAAATATTTATATTTCTTTGACTAAACCCAGAAAGAGCGAATCGGAAACAATTAATAAATTATTATAATTGTTACCAGTGTGACATTTTTTTATTTTTTCAAGCAAGAAATACAAATAATTCACTTCATGTTTCTCTACTTTGATCATATGATGATTTTCTACTTTAAAATATGGCTGAAATTAAGATTATTTACATTATCGTCTAATCTGTTGATCGTTTGGTCTATAAAATGTTAATAATGTTCCTAAAAAGTTTTTTCTTTACCAAAACCCCCAAATATATTCAGTACACAATCACAGAAGAATAAGGAAACCAGAACATATGAAACCAGAACAATTGATTAATTATTAGAATTGCAGCCGGTTAAAAAAATTCCAAATGAATAAATCTGTTTATTAATTGCTGCGTTAATCTCAGCGTGTTAATCTCAGCGTGTTAATCTCAGCGTGTTAATCTGTGTGTTAATCCCATCGTGTTAATTTTAGCGTGTTAATCCCAGCGTGTTAATCTCATCATGTTAATCTCTGTGTTTTAATCCCAGCGTGTTAATCTCAGCGTGTTAATCCCAGCGTGTTAATCTCAGCGTGTTAATCTCAGCGTGTTAATCCCAGCGTGTTAATCTCAGCGTGTTAATCCCAGCGTGTTAATCTCAGCGTGTTAATCTCTGTGTGTTTCCCGTGGCGGTCCAGGTCTACCTGAGCCTCCCTGCGGGCGTGTCCATGACGGAGGGCCACTGCCGGATCTGCCCGCTGCAGCATCACTGCTCCGCCACGGGATTGGACGAGGACGTGTGGTCAGAAATGCAGGTCGGCCAATCGGGGCTCAGTCATAAAAATAAAAAAAAGACTCGAACGACAACTTCCGAATTTTTTTTTTCACGCTAATTATTTGAACGTTAAATTTCTCAGCTGTTCCGGCGCACGTTGGTGAAGATGTTCGAGTCCCAGGAGATGGACTGCGTGTTCATGGAGACGCACATGAACCCCCGCCGGAGGCAGCACATGGCGCTCGAGTGCCTCCCGCTGCCCCGGGAGCTCGGAGACATGGCGCCCATCTACTTCAAGGTGACGCCCGCACGGGCACCACGGCTCGATGTGTGGGCTCACCCAGACTACCTGGTGTTTCCCATGAAAACTCACATTTTTATTTATCAAATAAATTACTAAATGGATATAAAATAAAGTCAAGACATTGACAAGGTTATAAATAATGATTTGTATAGTAAATATTAATGTTGTTCTTCTTGTGGCTCAAAGGAAGGCCAGTTTGATAGCTTCTCTCAGCAGCATAACTGTTTTCAGCTGCGCTCACATAAAAAGGGTTCTCAAGTGTTTTCTACCCCTCTGCTAGTCTTCTAAGGCGATAACACAATGTACCACTAGAACATGGAGATGGGCCTCTACACACCTCTGTAGAGACTTCATTAAACACCAGAGAATAGTCATCTACACATTAAATATGTAGAGAGGATATATGATTCATTTAATGTGATCTTTATTGCTTTGAAAAATTAGGACATTTCTACGTGACTCCAAACTTTTGAGCGGTGCTGTGTGTTTTACGCTGTGTGTTTTGGTGTTTTGTGTTTTTAAGTTGTGTGTTAACACGTTTTCTTGTGTGCTCTTTCCAGAAAGCCATCCTTGATTGTGATGAGGAGTGGGCGATGAACAAGAAGGTCGTCGACCTCTCGTCCAAAGACATCCGCCACGCCGTACGCCCTCCTCCCTCCTCCCCTCCGTCTCTTCTCTCGGTCTGTTGCTGGTCTGTTGTTTCTTTAATAAGTGTCGGTTCTTGTTTGATGTCTCTCAGGTTCCTCGAGGTTTGCCGTATTTTGCCGTCGACTTTGGACTCCAGGGAGGCTTCGCTCACGTCATTGAAAACGAACAGAAGTTCCCCCATTACTTCGGCAAGGTCAGACAATTATTTAACATGTCCATTTAGACTGTTACGATTACACACAAAAAAACACAAGAAACACAAAGTTACACACAAACCAAAAAAACTGTTACAAAAGAAACTTACAAAAAAAGTTTTACAAAAGAACTGTTACAAAAAATTTAATAAATTAATAAAATATAGTTACAAACAAAAAACACAAGAAACACAAAGTTACACACAAAAAATACAAGAAACACATAGTTACACACAAAAAACAGTTACTCAAAAAAAGTTTTTACAAATGTGTATTAAAAAAACAAAGAACAAAAAACAAATAATAAAAAAAAAAAACAGTTACAAACAAAAATATATAGAGCGTATTCACGTGACGTCAGAATCTCAATCGCGCCATCTTGGGGTCCCACTTATTAAATGTCAGAAGAAGTTGACCTGGCTATCGTGTCCGCTGTTTGATTATGCGAGAGCCCAGCAACCTCATGTCCTTCTGCATTACCAAAGAAAGATTTCAGCGGTTGGAATTGAATATTTGCAACGCTTTTTTACCTGATTTTTTACTCGCTCAACACTTTGTGGTTAATTCGCTAGTTCCCAGCACATAGCCCGGTCACATTCCTGTAAAACAGTTTTCATTTCCGCTCTCGACCATGGGACATTAACAACTATTTCTGCGTTATACTTGATGTGGAAATACCACAAATGTGGGAACATCGAGCGCCCCGTGTCTGGGTTCATATATGATCCGTAGTCGCACAGCTCCGCCTCCAGGACGAGTGTCTGGATGAAGCCGCTTCCAGCTCCTTCAGGACCAGCAGTGACTGTTTGGTGGCCGTGCTGATGCTGTTCCCATGGAGCCAGTGTTTTATTTTACCTTGACATGAATCACAGAGTAAAGGCAGACATCGCCCGACGGAGTTGCCATGTTCATGGCTTCCTCCCAAGTTTCCATCCACAGTTCCTTTTGCACAAGTGAAAGACATTGATTTTCGCTCGGCGAAAAAAGCAAAAAGAGATTATTGACGAGAGTGTATCAATGGAAACGTGCCCACAACCCGATGTATCAACAGAAACACATGAGAACAGTCCTAACGCTCAGACGCCGAGTGAAGCCGAAGTAGATGCATGACAAGTTGAAGTAATAGCCTCTTGTTGAGCTGATAAACCCATATTCTGAATCATTAGTCCCACATCCAACAATGAGGCACAGTACCATAATCACAAGGCACACCGCTTTGAACTGAAATGGTGACTCCTTCAGGAAATAATGGTCATTTCTAAGGGAAGAGCGGCATACAAACAAGCAAAACAATGCCGTGGTGGGACCCCAACATGGCCGCCAGAGTTTGTTGTGGTCACGTGAGTGAATACGCTCTATAGTTGCAAACAAAAAACACAAGAAACACATAGTTACAAAAAAAACATAGTTACAAAAAAAGTCACACACAAAAAACATAGTTACAAATAGAAAATATATTTTTTAATAAATAAAAATACAATAAAAAAACACAATAAACATAGTTTAGAAAAAACTGTTACAAAAACAAACACACAAGAAACGAAATATTTCACCCCCCCCCCCTCCCCCCACAGGAAGTGGTCGGCGGCATGTTGGACTTGGAGCCGCGGCGTTGGAGGAAGATGATCAGAGAGAACTTTGACGACCAGAGGAAGAAAGTCCTCCAGTTCGCTCAGTGGTGGAAACCCTACGACTGCACCAAGGCCCCCGAGGACGGCTAGCCCTCGAACGCACCGTGGGGCGTTCACTGTCGCACCTGCCTATGGGTTTTATTTTTTTATCCCTACTCTAGGCGCTTTTAATCCAATAAAAAGAAAGAATAAAACAACCTTGATTCATGTGTTTGTTGTTATTTATATTGTTGCATAACATCACACACACCTTCAGGTGTTCCTTAAAAGGCCGTAAGACATAAACACGGGTGTCTTTTTTAAGGTATTTCTGGATCAAATAAGACGTGGGGGTGTTGTTGTTGTTGTTGTTTTGAACAAACAAACATGTAAGAATGTGACATATGATGCAACATCTCACCTGATGCAGCATGTCCAGGTGCGTCACGTCTCACTCTCACTCTCTCTCACTCCTCACGCTCCTTTATTCAACCACTTTACCTTCTTTTCCGAGGCCCGGTCTGTGATTGGCTCGTCGGTTCCGTGACCTCACTTAACCTTCACAAACACAATCTGGGTATTTTAAGACCCTGAGAGTGTCTCTGGGTATAAATTCCAACTTTCATATATGTAGATATGCATATTATATATATATTTTACAATCTTCCGCGGTAACAACGTATTCCTCAGTTTGTGTTAATTTCATGCCGCATTAAATAAGAATATTTGCTTAAAGTGACGTTTTTATTGGTGGACACGAGGAGGAAATGAACTCCTGAGGATTATTTATTATTGTTTATGACGTAATGTCACACTAGTGTGTTCAGAGGGTGAGGTCATCATGTGTCATTTGTATCATTTTATAGTGTAACGCAACATGCAGTGTGTCGCTCTTTAACCCCGTGTTCACCTTTCTGTTGACAGGAGGCGGGGGGGGGGGGGGGTCAACTCGTATGTCTGAACAGATTTATGGTTACGGCCAATTACATCGGGGAGGGGGGGGGGGGGATTTATGATGCAGACGCACATTACTCTGCCTGTCTCTACCACACACACACACACACACACATGCTTTCTAGTTATTCTTAAGGCAATAAAACAATGGTGTTTGTCTCACTAAAAACTGACATGCTTGCTAATACACACACACACACATCCACACACACCCACACACACACACACTCACGCACACACATACACACACGCACATACACACACATCCACACTCACACACATATATGTGCTTTCTAGTTATTTTTAAGGCAATAATACAATGTTCTATGTGTCACAATCAAAACTGACACACACCTACACACAGAAGGACTTAATATATCTAAAAGCTCAAGTGTATTAAAATGTGTGTGATGTGACAGCCAACGGATGAACGTAAGTGTGTGTGTGTGTGTGTGTGTGTGTGTGTGTGTCGGTACGACTGCTTATCTCTGGGGGAAACCTGCTCGTGACTCACCGTCTGTCAGCGACTCAACCTTTCATCTTCTCTCTTCCTGCATTCCTGAACTACACGTCGTTCCTCAGCCGGGGAACGCAGAGACGGTTCTGTTCCTCGTGGAGTTAAACATCCGAGTGTGAATGTTTCTGTGTGTGAATGTGTGTGTGAATGTTTCCTGTGTGTGAATGTGTGTGTGAATGTGTGTGTGAATGTTTCTGTGTGTGAATGTTTCCATGTGTGAATGTTTCTGTGTGTGAATGTGTGTGTGAATGTTTCTGTGTGTGAATGTTTCCATGTGTGAATGTTTCTGTGTGTGAATGTTTCCATGTGTGAATGTTTCTGTGTGTGAATGTTTCCATGTGTGAATGTTTCTGTGTGTGAATGTGTGTGTGAATGTTTCTGTGTGTGAATGTTTCTGTGTGTGAATGTTTCCATGTGTGAATGTTTCTGTGTGTGAATGTTTCTGTGTGTGAATGTTTCTGTGTGTGAATGTTTCCATGTGTGAATGTTTCTGTGTGTGAATGTTTCTGTGTGTGTGAATGTGTGTGTGAATGTTTCTGTGTGTGAATGTGTGTGTGAATGTTTCTGTGTGTGAATGTTTCTGTGTGTGAATGTGTGTGTGAATGTTTCCATGTGTGAATGTTTCTGTGTGTGAATGTGTGTGTGAATGTTTCCATGTGTCAATGTTTCTGTGTGTGTGAATGTTTCTGTGTGTGAATGTGTGTGTGAATGTTTCTGTGTGTGAATGTGTGTGTGAATGTTTCTGTGTGTGTGAATGTTTCTGTGTGTGAATGTGTGTGTGTGAATGTGTGTGTGAATGTTTCTGTGTGTGAATGTGTGTGTGAATGTGTGTGTGAATGTTTCTGTGTGTGTGAATGTTTCTGTGTGTGAATGTGTGTGTGAATGTGTGTGTGAATGTTTCTGTGTGTGTGAATGTGTTTGTGAATGTTTCTGTGTGTGTGAATGTTTCTGTGTGTGTGAATGTGTGTGTGAATGTTTGTGTGTGTGTGAATGTTTCTGTGTGTGTGAATGTGTGTGTGAATGTTTGTGTGTGTGAATGTTTCTGTGTGTGTGAATGTGTGTGAGTGTGTGTGAGTGTGTCTTAAAGAACCTTAACAAATAGTTCTTTAAGGCACCATTTCTGGTTCCACGTAGAACCTTTCAAACTAGGGTTCTTTAAAGAACCATACTCTGAAGGAACCTTTATCTTTCCTTGTATCCACCTCATTGTTTATGTGTCATGAGGCGACACCACTGTCCACTGAATGTCCTTTAATGTGATTAAATGTGTTCTACTGTGTCCTGTGTGTTCTACTGTGTTCTACTGTGTTCTGTGTGTTCTACTGTGTCCTGTGTGTTCTATTGTGTCCTGTGTGTTCTACTGTGTCCTGTGTGTTCTACTGTGTCCTGTGTGTTCTATTGTGTCCTGTGTGTTCTACTGTGTCCTGTGTGTTCTACTGTGTCCTGTGTGTTCTACTGTGTTCTGTGTGTTCTACTGTGTCCTGTGTGTTCTACTGTGTCCTGTGTGTTCTACTGTGTCCTGTGTGTTCTACTGTGTCCTGTGTGTTCTACTGTGTCCTGTGTGTTCTACTGTGTCCTGTGTGTTCTACTGTGTTCTGTGTGTTCTACTGTGTCCTGTGTGTTCTACTGTGTCCTGTGTGTTCTACTGTGTCCTACTGTGTTCTGTGTGTTCTACTGTGTTCTACTGTGTTCTGTGTGTTCTACTGTGTCCTGTGTGTTCTACTGTGTTCTACTGTGTTCTGTGTGTTCTACTGTGTCCTGTGTGTTCTACTGTGTCCTGTGTGTTCTACTGTGTTCTACTGTGTTCTGTGTGTTCTA
Organism: Pseudoliparis swirei; assembly: GCF_029220125.1. Lineage (NCBI taxonomy): Eukaryota > Metazoa > Chordata > Actinopteri > Perciformes > Liparidae > Pseudoliparis > Pseudoliparis swirei. The sequence goes on from NC_079407.1 coordinate 27,337,748, forward strand.
CTGTGTCCTGTGTGTTCTACTGTGTTCTACTGTGTCCTGTGTGTCCTGTGTGTTCTACTGTGTTCTACTGTGTCCTGTGTGTTCTACTGTGTTCTACTGTGTCCTGTGTGTTCTACAGGTTCTACTGTGTTCTACTGTGTCCTGTGTGTTCTACTGTGTCCTGTGTGTTCTACTGTGTTCTGTGTTCTACTGTGTTCTGTGTGTTCTACTGTGTCCTGTGTGTTCTACTGTGTTCTGTGTGTTCTACTGTGTCCTGTGTGTTCTACTGTGTTCTGTGTGTTATAATGTGTCCTGTGTGTTCTACTGTGTCCTGTGTGTTCTACTGTGTCCTGTGTGTTCTACTGTGTTCTGTGTGTTCTACTGTGTCCTGTGTGTTCTACTGTGTTCTGTGTGTTATAATGTGTCCTGTGTGTTCTACTGTGTCCTGTGTGTTCTACTGTGTTCTGTGTGTTCTACTGTGTCCTGTGTGTTCTACTGTGTCCTGTGTGTTCTACTGTGTTCTGTGTGTTCTACTGTGTCCTGTGTGTTCTACTGTGTCCTGTGTGTTCTACTGTGTTCTGTGTGTTCTACTGTGTCCTGTGTGTTCTACTGTGTTCTGTGTGTTCTACTGTGTTCTGTGTGTTCTACTGTGTTCTACTGTGTCCTGTGTGTTCTACTGTGTCCTGTGTGTTCTACTGTGTTCTGTGTGTTCTACTGTGTCCTGTGTGTTCTACTGTGTCCTGTGTGTTCTACTGTGTTCTGTGTGTTCTACTGTGTCCTGTGTGTTCTACTGTGTCCTGTGTGTTCTACTGTGTTCTGTGTGTTCTACTGTGTCCTGTGTGTTCTACTGTGTCCTGTGTGTTCTACTGTGTCCTGTGTGTTCTACTGTGTCCTGTGTGTTCTACTGTGTCCTGTGTGTTCTACTGTGTCCTGTGTGTTCTACTGTGTTCTGTGTGTTCTACTGTGTCCTGTGTGTTCTACTGTGTCCTGTGTGTTCTACTGTGTCCTGTGTGTTCTACTGTGTCCTGTGTGTTCTACTGTGTTCTGTGTGTTCTACTGTGTCCTGTGTGTTCTACTGTGTCCTGTGTGTTCTACTGTGTCCTGTGTGTTCTACTGTGTCCTGTGTGTTCTACTGTGTTATGTGTGTTCTACTGTGTCCTGTGTGTTCTACTGTGTTCTGTGTGTTCTACTGTGTCCTGTGTGTTCTACTGTGTTATGTGTGTTCTACTGTGTTCTGTGTGTTCTACTGTGTCATGTGTGTTCTACTGTGTCCTGTGTGTTCTACTGTGTTCTGTGTGTTCTACTGTGTCCTGTGTGTTCTACTGTGTTCTGTGTGTTCTACTCGTATCTGCTGCCCTCCGCTGTGCTGGGCTGTGATTGGCCGGCTGCTCGTGGGCTTTATCTCCATCGCTGTGTCGGTTCATTAAACCACCAGGTCACTGATGAAGAGCACGGCAACAGATAAGGAGGAGACAGAGAGTGTCTGTGTGTGTGTGTGTGTGTCTGTGTGTGTGTGTGGGTGTGTCTGTGTGTGTGTGTGGGTGTGTCTGTGTGTGTGTGTGTGTGTGTGTGTGTGTGTGTGTGTGTGTGTGTGTGTGTGCCAGAGAGAGAAAGAAAGGAGCTAAATTCGGTGCAATGTATCGGGGTCACGCTGCTCCAGAAAGTCCAATGAATTAGTCGCCACCTCCAGGAAATTACATTGTGTGTTTGTGTGTGAGAGTGTATGTGTGTGTGTGAGAGTATGTGTGAGTGGGTGAGTGTGTGTGTGTGCGAGAGTGAGAGTGTGTGTGTGTGTGTGTGAGTGTGTGTGTGAGTGAGTGTGTGTGAGTGTGTGTGTGAGTGAGTGTGTGTGTGAGTGTGTGTGTGTGTGTGAGTGAGTGTTTTTTGAGTGTGAATGAGTGTGAGTCTGTGTGAGTGGGTGAATGAGTGTTTTTGAGTGTGTGTGTGAGAGTATGTGTGTGAATGAGTGAGTGTTTTTGAGTGTGAGTGTGTGAATGAGTGTGAGTGTGTGTGCTCTGTGTGTGTGTGAGAGTGTGTGTGAGTGGGTGAGTGTGTAAATGAGTGTTTTGAGTGTGTGTGTGTGAGTATGTGTGTGTGTGAGTGTGTGAGTGTGTGAATGTGTGTGTGAGTGTGTGTGAATGATTATGTGTACGAGTGAGCTTGTGTGAGTGTGTGAATGAGTGTGTGTGAGTATGTGTGTGTGTGTCTGCTCCTCTCTCAGTGACCAGACGTGCTCAGCCAATCAGGACGCAGGTCCCGTCATGATGAGTGAGCATGAGGCGTCTCTGTCCTCTGATTGGGCCCCGGTGTCGGCTCGCGGGGGCCTCGTTGTCCTCGGATACCACGGGTTGAACACACTGGGCACGTCTCCGTGAACTTGTTTTATTGTGCGTGACTGTTGTTTAATTACTCGTCGTGTCCAGGTCAGTTATTGAGGACCCAGGTATGGAGGATGAACACGTCAGGGCTGCCCTCACATATGCCCGTCTGTGTTTACATGGCGCTCCATCAGTCCAGGTGGATCTGTTCACATGATTTTGTTTTATCCATGAAAGTGTTTATTGTCCACTTGTCTTCAAACTTCTCTCTGTTATATGAAGGGTTAATGTGAGTCAAGCTTTAAATTACAATAAATATAAATATATAAAAAGATTCGGTCTCTTCGGATCAAAGGAAGAGACGGATCATGTTGGGATGAATTTAAAGGAATGGATTTTATTTTGAAGGGATGCTAGGAAGATTTTTCCAAGCTGTCTGTCTCTCTCTCTTTATATCTATCTGTCTGTCTCTCGGTTTTTCTTGTCTGTCTGTCTGTCTCTCTCTCTCTTTATATCTATCTGTCTGTCTCTCGGTTTTTCTTGTCTGTCTGTCTCTCTCTCTGTCTCTCTGTTTGTCTCTCTCTCTCCTTCTGTCTGTCTCTCGGTTTTTCTTGTCTGTCTGTCTGTCTCTCTCTTTATATCTATCTGTCTGTCTCTCGGTTTTTCTTGTCTGCCTGCCTGTCTCTCTCTCTCTCTCTCTCTCTCTCTCTCTCTCTCTCTCTCTCTGTGTCTCTCTCTGTCTCTCTCTCTCTCTCTCTCTCTCTCTCTGCCTGTCTGCTCGTCTGTCCACCGATTGGTTGTTTTCGTCCAACTAAACCGCCAAACATGCGCTCGTGCACACTTCAACAGCGCGAGCTCGACGGTTAGCGCTGAACTGCTCGCGCGCTCCCTCCTTCGCGCTCCCCCATCTCGCGCACCTGCGCTGATCCTCCTCCTCTTCTTCCTCCTCTTCTTCGCCCGAACGACGACCAAAAAGAGTCAACACCAAACGAGAGAGCCGAAGCCAAAGATGGAGGAATGACGAGAGGACCGTGAGCCGACAGACAGACAGACAGACAGGGACCCCGCTGTCGCAGAGGACCCGAGGAGAGAGAGAGAGAGTCACGTCTGACGGGACTTTTGGGGATTTTCTCCCCGGCAAAGTGGAGCGGACCCCGGGGGAGAGAGACGCCGCGTCCCCCCGACACCAAGTATGTGAGGGAATGGCCGCGGAGGACCGCCGCGCTCTGGCGACATGTTTGTCTCTTCGGTTTCCAGTTTCCTCCAGTGACGGTTGGGCTAACGTCGAGAGCCTAGCCACAAAAAAGTCCTAAAAACGGCGTAAAAAAATATTTGTTGGGGGGTATTTGAAGCTTCCTTTGAAGTGTTCGGCCTCCCAAGGAGGATTGCTTTTTGGGGGGTGAAGGAGGACGTTTATTAATTGTATTTATTATTTATTTTAAAGAGGCGAGACCCCCACCTCCCCCACCCTTTACATAAACGCTCGCGTGCCGCTAGTGCTCTCGTTCCGGTAGACCACCCCGCTCCCGCTGGGCAGGTCTGCGGAGTCTCGCGCGCAGACGTACGCATCTCCATATACGCACACCGACCTGGACATTACCTCACGCGCACGCATACCCACATCTCATGAACACATAATTACACAACCCCCCCCCCCCCTCACTCACCCAACCCGCTCACCCTCCACTATCTGATGACTCCCCGGCGTAGTGGTGGACGTGGTACGGAACCGACTGTAGCATCATCACCACCACCATCATCATCATCACCTCTCTCAGCACTGCTGTCACCGTCATCTTCTGCCTCACCGCCACCATCATGTCCTCGTCGTCGCGTAAGATCTCCTCCGAGTCGTTCAGCAGCTCGGTGGGCTCGGACTGCGGGCTCGAGAGCCCCGGTGGAGACGGAGGGGACGTTGGCGCGGAGCCGGCGGCGGAGGAGCGGCGCGGCGGCGGCGGCGGCGGCTGCCCCTTCTCCTCCCTCCACTCGACCCACAGGGCGGCGCTCTGGAACGGCCGCGGCGCAGCCGAGAGGCCGGAGGCGGCGGCGGCCGCATGCCCGGCGGCGCGCGGGGACCAGCAGCAGGGACCCGGGGGTCCACACAAGAGGGTCACCAGGAAGAGGCGCGTGAACCTGGACTCCCTGGGGGAGAGCCTGAGGCGACTGACCTCACCCACGGTAGGCCTCCAGCTGTGTCCTCACGTGATGCCATTACACATTATAATGATGGTAATGCCATCAGAAAGGCTTCTTTATAGCCTACTTTAATGTGCAATATGGGGGGGGGGGGGGCTATACATTATATTTAATATATAATAACTACATGTTTTACCACTCATTTAGAGCATTCTACTGAAATCAATAGTCATAATCAATTACATTTATGTTAATGCAATAATAAAGGCATCTTTATAGCCTACTTTAATGTTAATATACATTATATTCAATATAACCTTATATCATTTTACCACACATTTAGAGCATTCTACTGAAATCAAGTCATAATCAATTAAAATTCTGGTAATGCAATAGTCATAAAGGCATCTTGTACATAGCCTACTTTAATGTTAATAATATATACATTATATTCAATATAACCTTATATAATTTTAACACACATTTAGAGCATTCTACTGAAATCAATAGTCGGTATAATCAATTTACCTTTGGAGCTGAACATTAGAGACCAAATGACATGTGTTCAGAAGACTATTCAACAGTCTATTTTTTTTTCAATAAGTCAATATGATGACCAAACCGCCAGAAGCATTTATTCCATCCCAAACAGCTTACTTTAATGTGCAACATATAATACATAAAATATAGTTTTATCGCACATATCGAGCGTTCTACTGAAATCGTTATATTTACAATCAGAGCTGAACATTAGAGACCAAAGGACTCGTGTTCACGAGACATGTTCAACAGCCAGAAGTATTCTCTCCAAACAGCCGTCTCCAAAG
>NC_079407.1:27348007-27350507 GCF_029220125.1 Pseudoliparis swirei
GTGTGTGTGTGTGTGTGAGTGTGTGAGTGTGTGTGTGTGTGTGTGTGTGTGTGTGTGTGTGTGTGTGTGTGTGTGTGAGTGTGTGTGTGTGTGTGAGAGTGTGAGTGTGTGTGTGTGAGTGTGTGTGTGTGTGTGAGTGTGTGTGAGTGTGTGAGTGTGTGTGTGTGAGTGTGTGTGTGTGTGTGTGTGAGTGTGTGTGTGTGTGTGTGAGTGTGTGTGTGTGAGAGTGTGTGAGTGTGTGTGTGTGAGTGTGTAAATGGGCTTTTTTTGGTAAATACATGAGTCTGGCTACATCTTCTCTATAAGCAGTACTCTGGGTGTTCAGCTTGCTTTTAGTTGTATGTTATCATGTGATTATTCCTCCGCGTTGTGTACATGGACATGTTTGTTTTTATTATTATTTTTAAACAACATACCTGTAGAGTTATTGAATGTGACATGAGCGTGAACTAAAACCATAATGATTGTAAAATATTTAGATTGTTTCTCTATGAATCAAATCAATTTATTGCCAAGATAATTTTTGTAAATTGTTGACATTATGTGTTAATATTTTCTACATTTTTTACATTTGTTAAATTTGTTTAAAAAAATTGTAAATATTTTAAAAAGTTTTTGGGGATGTGTGCATGCGTGTGTGTGTGTCACACATTAACACACATACACACAGACACACACAAATCCCAGCACATACACACACACACACACACACACACACAGAGACACACCCACAGACACACACACACACACAGAGACACACACACACAAACACACACACTGGGCTGAGACCAGACCGGCTCATTGCTGTTGAAACATGTGGAGGAGAAAGGAGGGAAGGAATCACACACACACACACACACACACACACACACACACACACACACACACACACACACACACACACACACACACACACACACACACACACACACTCACTCAGGTTCACACACAGTACAGAGGAGTGTGACGTCATTGGCTGAGGAGGCGATGCAGAGCAACAGAGCGAGAGGAATGGAGTATTGGTGAGATCGTCCCAAGGTAAAGAAACAGAGCAAACACATGAGACAGAGTGTGTGGATAAAGAGGAGGAGAGGAGGAGAGGAGGAGGAGGAGGAGAACATATCTTAAAAGAGAGAGAACGTTTGAGTTTAACAGGCATGAGAATCCCTCACCTTTCGGCGAAATTCGCCGTTTTGAAACTAAAATAGGTGACTTACGTGAATCGTGTAGATCCGAAGAGTTTTTGTTTTGGGGGGAGGGGGGGGGGGTCAATTGGCCGGCCGGCGTTTATGAGATTGGAGTGGGACACGGAGAAAATGTGGAGTGGTGCTCTTCGCAATAAAACATCTTTGATGGGACGTGTCGCGTCTCGGCCAATCAGCGTCAAGATGTCTTCAGCGTTTGGTGGTTTAGGTTAGCTTGAATGTTAGACGCTACATCTGTTGCTGTCACGCTGCACGGTGGAGCGATGCTAACAAAGTACCCGTACGTTAAGAGCGATGTGATTTAGCATATTTTTAGTCTCGATACTTCATTAAAAGAGCGATCAGAGCGCACGCTGCTCCGTGTCAAGCTGTTTGCACGCGCAGCGCAGCGCTCACAGCGAGGGGCGTTAAGTGGCGGAATTGTCGGCTTTAAAAATAAAAATAAAAAAAGATGCCAGAAGTGAAATGTTTAAGTTCAGTCTGTAAAGTTGTGTAACTCTCCAGCTGCTCATCCTGATGAACTCTGTATCATCTGGTCAGAGACTAACGGCCTCATAGTGTATAATCAATGCTATGATGGAACCATGTAGTTTCATTCATATCTTGCTGTATTAATACTAATATTACTGCCATTTGTTAAGTGTTGAAAAAGTTGGTAAAAAGTGAACCATACAGATATTTTATTTATTACTATTATAGATAAATATACCAGTGTCTTATTTATGGTATACTGTTTTTATGGTATTGTATCATGATATTTATGGCAGGTATGGTATAGAAGATCGTGACAACCAGGTAGAGGCAGAACAGACTCGAGGAACAGACTCAAGGAACCGACTCGAGGAACAGACTCAAGGAACCGACTCGAGGAACCGACTCGAGGAACCGACTCGTGGCTCAGCAGAGCACAAGACTTGAAGACTTGTTCACGCCAACAACAAAAGGAAGTTTGTTCATGAATGACCATATTATACACAATATTACTATTATTATAGGGCCCGATCACCAGAATGGAGGACCTACAGACAGGGATGGATTACCGAACGAGCCTACCGGCACCAGGGGCCCATGAGCTCAGGGGGCCCCTAAGCCAGAGCCTTTGCGTGAAGTCTCTGTTATTAACTTTGTATTGATATGATACGATCCGTAGTTCCATACGGACTGTTTTGTTAGCGATGTGGGTTTTTTTTGCGGGGGGGGGGGCCTTGACACATCCAGGCCCAGGGGCCCGTGGTTTCTTAATCCGTCCATGCCTACAGATGATCATACAACGTCCAACATCGATGTTCGTGGAA
>NC_079407.1:27355507-27378007 GCF_029220125.1 Pseudoliparis swirei
ATATTTCAACTCGAAATATTTTCAACTCGGGGCGAAAATTACGCCGCTGAAAACGCGCCGGCCACATCGGGTCGCCCCCAACGCGCAGCCCGGGAAAATATGGCGTCTATCGCAGCCACACGCGTCTGTACGTTGACTTTTCATGGGATTCGGTCGCGCGAAAAAATAGTTTTGCTTCTGGTGTGAACGCACCTTAAGGGGCGCATCGAGAGGAGAACCTGAGACGGGATCCAAGAGGAGGTTCCCTCAGTCATACGAAATGTATTCATACGTCAGTGTTGTTGAGCACCATGATATTAATAACGTGCGTGTGGCCTCAAAGGACCGCAGAACAATTAAGGTTCTTTAATGGTTCTTTAAAAGGTTTTGTGGTTCTACGAAGATCCATCAACTACTGAAGAACTCTTCACCTTTTTTCGAAGGGTTCTTTGTGGAACTAGAAATGGTGCCTTGAAGAACCATTTTTAAAGGTTATTTGAGACACCTTTATGGGTTCTTTGAAGAACTGTTCTTTAAAGAACCCGGGTTTGAAAGGTTCTTTGAGGAACCAGAAATGGTACTTTAAAGATCCAACCTTTCAAGGTTCTTTGAAGAAATGTTTAAAATACGGTTCTTTAAAGAACCCTGGTTTGAAAGGTTCTTTGTGGAACCAGAAATGGTGCCATAAAGAACCATGTTTTGAAGGTTCTTTAAGGCACCATTATTAGGCTATTTAAAGAAATATTTAAGGACATGGTTCTTTAAAGAACCATGTTTCGAAAGGTTCTTTGTGGAACCATTTTTGAAGGTTCTTTGAGACACCTTAATAGGTTCTTTGAAGAACTCTTTAAAGACACGGTTCTATAAAGAACCCTGGTTTGAAAGGTTCTCTGTGGAACCAGAAATGGTGCCTTAAAGAACCATTTTTTAAAGGTTCTTTGAGACACCTTTATAGGTTCTATGAAGAACTCTTTAAGGAACTTGGTTCTTTAAAGAACCCTCGTTTGAAAGGTTCTTTGTGGAACCAAATAATGGTGCCGTAAATTTTTTTTTTAAGGTTCTTTAAGACACCTTTATGGGTTCTTTGAAGAAATATTTAAGGAACTTGGTTCTTTAACCCTCCTGTTACCTTTAGGGTCAATTTGACCCCATTCAATGTTTAATGTCGGTGTTCTTTGAGGTCAATTTGACCCCAGGCTGTTTTTCACTGTGTCAAACATCTAAGAAATATCAACTTTTTTATATATTTAAAGGGCTATTTAGGTAGTCAACAAACAAACATAAAGTACCTCACACTTAAACTTGGAAAACAATATTACTTCTAATAATTTTCTGGAGGTTTTAATTGCTGGGATCAAATTGACCCCAAGGGTAAAATATGTCAGTAAATATAAAGGTAACAGGAGGGTTAAACAGTGAATGGGGTCAAATTGACCCTAAGGTAACAGGAGGGTAAAAGAACCCTCGTTCTAAAGGTTCTTCGTGGAACCAGAAATTGTGCCTTGAAGAACCATGTTTTGAAGGTTCTTTGAGACACCTTTATGGGTTTTTTGAAGAACTCTTTGAGGAAATGTTTTTTTAAAGAACCCTGGTTCTAAAGGTTCTTTGTGGAACCAGAAATGGTTCCTCTATGGCATCACTCTGAGGAACCATGTTTGGTTCCAGATGCCTCTCCTTGTCTCTGTGCTCCTCCTTGTCGCTGACGTCCATGTCTGCGCCTCCTCCCCCCCAGGAGTCCCGTTCTGCGAGCTGCGGGAGCATTTCGGAGAGGAGTTCTTCAGCCTCTGCTTCGAGGAGAACGAGCGAGTGCTCCGGGCGGTCGGCGGAAACCTCCAGGACTTCTTCAACGGCTTCGACGCCATCTTGGAACACATTCGCACGTCCACGGGGCGCCGCGCCTCCTCCGAGAGCCCCTCCTTCCAGTGCAAGGACCTCTCCGAGGAGGAGAAAGGGAGGAGGACGTTGGAGGAGCGAGGAGGAGGAGAAGGAAGAGGGAAAGTGTTGCTCCTCCATTGCTTCAACCCCGCCCCCGTCGTGGGCTTGGTGATGCCGGGCTTCATCCGGGCTGTCGCCAGGCGGATCTTTCACTCGGAAGTGGAGGTGGAAGAGGTCCCGCCTCTCACTCCCTTATTGCCCAATGAGGACGCGGAACACACGGACGGAGACTCTGCCACGCCCACCTCGTCGCCGTCCCCTCCCTCTCCTTTCCCCACCTCCATTCCCACGGTGTGCTTGTCCTTCCAGATCCTGGAGACACGCCCCCCTCCTTCCCTCGCCGCCGCCCCCCCGGCGAACGCCGCCAGACGCCTCTCCTTTTCCACCGACCCGAGCGACCTGTGCATCGGCCTGGCCACGTTCTGCCGGGTGTTCCCGTTCCACCTGGTGCTCGGCCCCCGCATGGAGCTGCTGCAGCTGGGGGAGGGGCTTAGGAGGCAGGCTCGCATCGAGCCTCACCGGAGCCTCTTGTTCAGGGACTTCTTCGAGATCGTCTCCCCCAAGATGGCGCCCTCGTTCCAGGGAATCCTGCAGAGGCTGGCCTCGCCGTTCACCATCTGCACCAGGCCCGACACCAAGGAGAAGGTAAGGAGGCCTCGTGCGTAACACATGTAATACCACTTCTCACCACCGTACTGCCAGGGGAGGACATTTACGTATTCTTTTAGGGGGCAGATTTTTCCCCACTGACTAAAATCCAGGGGCTTGTGTGAAATAACATTTAACCTTTGTTCAAAAATAATAAATATACTTATTTAGGCTTACAGTGTATGAGCAATTAACAATACTATTAGGCAATAATACGACTATTAGTTAATAATAAGACTATTAGGCAATAATAAGACTATTAGGCAATAATACGACTATTAGTTAATAATACGACTATTAGTTAATAATAAGACTATTAGGCAATAATAAGACTTAGGCAGTAGTCTACAGATTCAAAGTGAAACGGAAAACAAATCAGACAATCATATCAATGTTATTCTTATTTCTTTGTGGCTATTTATTGTTACTACATTTTTTAAACAACTATTAACAATTATGACCTATTTCTTAGTTTTAATATAATTTCCAAATTATATGTATTGATTTTTTTCAAAGAAGATAAAATCCAGAGAGCTACAAACCAGTTAAAATACATTTATAAACAACCCCAAAATAATTAACATTAGCAGATTATGCAAAGTAATCCGTTAGTTATGCTACACGATGCAGATGATTTGTGAGCTCTGCAGATTAAATGCAAAAGGGATTAAAAGAAGATGTGTTTCTATTGTAGGAGTCCAACTCAACGCATTTCTGGTTTTCAAAAGGATTATTTTAAAAACTATTTTTGAGGGTTATGAGTAGGGATGAGAATTGAGAAGATTTTAACGATTCCGATGCCTTATCGATTCCTGCTTATCGATTCGATTCCTTATCGATTCTCTTATCGATTCTTATTGGGCAAGGGGTGAAAAAAGAGCACAAACGGGTTTATTTACATTAATTTTCTTTTCTATAATTTTCTATAATGCTGCACACACCATATACAGTTTGTATACATACACATTTACATTTTTTTAAATAACCAAAAACATTTATACATATTCCTCTTGAACTTAAAATAAAACTTACATAACTTAAATAAAATTCATTCTGTTTAATTTAAACATGTTCCTAGAAATTACAGTGCTCCTTCCTTTTTTTAAAAGGGTATATGAACTGAGCTGCCAAAAATGAAACTAGCAGTGGCAAATACCAAGTGTGCAACCATCGATTGTATGGATCATCAACAATTCTTGTGCAGAAAAATAAGCATGTCTGCTTTCTCCGGGAGGATCCGCGATCTCTCAGGACTTATTGTGTCTCCAGCCGTGGAGAACACTCTCTCAGATGGAGGATGAACACAAAGATATGAGGAGGTGGACAAGACGTGCTGTAGCCTGAGACCCAGACAGACGACCAGCCTCTGAACCGGTCTGACTCTGAACCTCATCAGCTAAATTGGATGGCAATGGAGATTATTTATATCGTGAAAGCTGGTTTACAGAATGAATGCCTCCCCATGTGGCCCCGCCCCCTGAACAATACCAGAGACGCGTTCCGATTTATTATTGTGTTCACCTGGCCCGCTGCCGTTGAGATTGCAGTGAGACGCGGAGAAAATGTGAAGTGGTGCTCTTCGCAATAAAACATCTTTGATGGGACGTGTCGCGTCTCGGCCAATCAGCGTTCAGATGTCCACAGCGTTTGGGAAGTTGGGTTAGCTTGAATGTTAGTCCGCTAGATCTGCTGCTGTCACGCTGCACGGTGTAGCGATGCTAACAAAGTACCCGTACGTTAAAAACAATGTGATTTAGCATATTTTTAGTGTCGATACTTCATTAAAAGAGCGATCAGAGCGCACGCAATGCTCCGCTCTGTTAAATGCTGTCGTAATGCGCGCACACAGGTGAGCACACTCGCACCGCACACTAGCACTTTTTGTCGTGTGAAATGGAGCCAAACTTTAGAACGCTTCTGCCTAGTTGCCATGTTTGCTGCAGTCTGAAGAAGAAACAAAAAAAGTTTGCGCATGCGCAACGCCACAGAGGACCGTTAGCAGAACCGTTAAAGAATTTGGCTGACGATCCCAAACAATCGGTTCACTGGGAACCGGTTCTAAAACAGAACCGGTTCTCGATGCCCATCCCTAGTTATGAGTGTGATTGAAACATATGTATTCGGAAGACGAATATATGTATATATTTTTTTTATTTTCTTTATTATTCTTTTCTATATTTGTTCTATTAATTTTCTGATTTATTTTATTCTAATAATTTAGGATAGGAATATATAAGCATGTTTTTATTCTACCTATACCTTTTCAGCCTTTCTGTTTTTTATATTATATAGAATAATAACACAACAAAATTACACACAACAACATCTCCTATGCATCTAGATATTATATTAAAACATTTTGGTTTAAGGGCTTTAACTCTTTTTTTTTGGCTGCAACTAACAATTATTTTCAATATATAATAATAAATATTTAATTAATTGTTTTGTATGAAGTCATTAAATAGTGAAACATTAGAATTATATAGGTCTTTGAATGTCTCGTTTTATACACACCTCAAGATCTCCAGTTTATTATCATGCGTGACAAAAGGAAAAGCACAAAACAATAAAATATGGAACTTTAGTAAATGTTTAAAAGCATTTTGGCTTTAAAACCAAAATAGTTGCTCATTCGTTTTTTATCTGAAATGATAAATAGAGTTCTTCTATTATTCTGTTGACATTACCGAAGGTCGTTATTATATTATAACTAGAAGGAGCAGCTTCTGTTTGATGAGTCATTCCTCTGAGCTCCAGGTTGTGTGAACAACGTGTTCACGGAGCTCTGATTGGGTGATTTTGGGGTTAATCTGAACAGATTCCCAAACACGGGAACGCCGGGTCCTCAGATCCTCCATACGTACACATACCAGGCTCCCTACGGTCATGGAAAACCTGGAAGAGTCATGGAGTTTTTTAAATGGTTATTTCCAAGCCTGGAAAAGCTCTTGAAAAAAAATTATATCTGAAAGGTTCTGGAAAAGTCCTGGAAATGTGTTGTATTCATACGTTAATTCACGCTGAGTTTTAGATAATTAATGTATGTTTTTAAAAGAATGACGCACCTTCACTGAAAAGACAAATGTTTATTCTTTAAATCTAAACTATTGTCTCATTCATTTCTCATTTAAGGTTATTGACTGTATGCTTTGGAATTCTATTTGTTAGTTTAAATACAAAGTTTTCTCACTTTTTTAAAAGTTTGGTCATGGAAATTTGGTTTAAAGTCCTGGAAAAGTCCTAGAAAGGTTCTAGAAAAGTCCTAGAAAAGTCATGGAAAGGTCCAAGAAAGGTCCTAGAAAAGTCACGGAAAGGTCCTAGAAAAGTCCTAGAATGTTCCTAGAACATTCCTGGAAAGGTCCTAGAAAATTACTGGAAAGGTCCTAGAAAAGTCACGGAAAGGTCCTAGAAAAGTCCTAGAATGTTCCTAGAACATTCATGGAAAGGTCCTAGAAAAGTCCTGGAAAGGTCCTAGAATAGAAAAGTCCTAGAAAGGTCCTAGAAAAGTCATGGAAAGGTCCTAGAAAAGTCCTGGAAAGGTCCTAGAAAAGTAATGGAAAGGTCCTAGAAAAGTCCTAGAATGGTCCTAGAACATTCCTGGAAAGGTCCTAGAAAATTATTGGAAAGGTCCTAGAAAGGTCCTAGAAAAGTCATGGAAAGGTCCTAGAAAAGTCTTGAAAGGGTAATGGAAAAGTCATGGAAAGGTCCTAGAAAAGTCCTGGAAAAGGCATAGAAAAGTCATAGAAAGGTCATGGAAAAGTCATGGAAATCCATTGGTTCATGTGTATGAATCCTGAGTTAGACACTCGCTCCAAACAAGTCCCCACTAAACGCTTCAAGGAGAGATCGTTGTACTTTAAAAAAAATGTTCATAATGAATCTTGTGTCACCTGGAAAGAGAAGCAGAACAAAGGGGGGAGAGGAAGAGAGGTCGGGCTGACATCTTCACCAGAAAGGGCAGCGAGAGGCGGCGACAGGCCAAAGTAAAGAAGGTGAAGAGGCCACAGAAGGCTGTGTGTGTGTGTGTGTGTGTGTGTGTGTGGCCTGGAGTGGACGTTCAGCTCACCCGGGGACATGGAGGCGGTGCAAGAGGCATTCAAAGACCTTCTGGAAAAGCCAAGTCCCAGCTCTCTTAGTGTGAGCACTGTGATCAGCACACAGTGAACACTGTGGAGGAAGAGATCTCGGGACGAATGAGACTCATCTACTTCCTGTCTCGCCGGAAGAGTTTCAAAATAAAAGGACCTAAAACATACAAAGGCACTTACAAAATAAAGGCTTTTGGGGAATAATCACTTTATTAACGGTCATTTACACTCGCGTCTCTCCCACTTCGCCCCCTTCTTTCGGTGCGTTACTTCCCTTCCTTCCTTCACTCGCCTCCTCGTTCCCTGCGACGCCAGAGAGGCAGAAGGAGAGCAGAGTGCTGCCGAGTTAAACACAGACGCACAACTAGGCCAACGCGACCACCTCCAGGGATGTGTGTGTGTGTGTGTGTGTCCACGGATGTGTGTATCTGTGCATTAGTGTGTGTGTGAGAGTGACGGATAGACGCACACAGAGTAATCTGGTATAATTATATCTTCTGTACACAATTAAAGAAGATAGCAATCTCTCTCTCTATCTCCCCCACCCTGTGCTCTCTCGAAATAATGATTAATATTTGAAATATTAATTTTGTTCTACAAACTTCAAGCTCAAAGGAAGGCCAGTTGTATAGTTTATATCACCAGCATAACTGTTTTCAGCTGTGCTAACATAATTGCACGGGTTTTCTAATCATCCATTAGTCTTCTAAGGCGATTAGCAAACACAATGTACCATTAGAACACTGGAGTGATCGTTGATGGAAATGGGCCTCTATACACCTCTGGAGATATTTCATTAGAAACCAGACGTTTCCACCTAGAATAGTCATTTACCACATTAACAATGTAGAGAGGGTATTTCTGATTAATTCAATGTTATCTTTATTGAAAAAACAGTGCTTTTCTTTGAAAAATAAAGTCATTTCTAAGTGATCCCAAACTTTTGAACGGTAGTGTATGTTGTCATGGCTTGGCTCTCAGCCACAACAAACGCACGATGGAGACTGTGGCGCGAGTAGAAAAAGAGAGAAGTTTTATTCCACCGCTACCGGATAACAACACCGCCGGAAACACAATTCATAGCCCGGCGGTCAGCGGTTCCTGGCTGCTCCTCGTCCTACATCCTCCGGCCAGAGAGAGAAAGACTGCAGCCCTCCTCAGGTCCTTTATGGAGATCCTGATTGGATTGAGAGCACCTGGGGAGAGGCTGCACCTGGAGACAATCAGGGAGAGAGAAGCACCCACACCCCCCCAGCAGAGACAGTGAGGCAGAGGTCGTCACACCCCCCCCCTTAAAGTCGGTGTCCCCAGGATCACCGGCTCCTGCAACCTCCCCGATCCCAAACCACAAAGCAATACTTAGTGCCATGGGGCCCGTGACAGCGCGTCAGCAATAACATTGTCGGACCCCCTAATGTGCCTAATATCAAGGTTGTAAGCCTGAAGAAACAAAGACCACCTCGTCAGTCTTTGGTTGGGACACTTCATTGAATGTAAAAAGGTCAGGGGATTGTGATCTGTGTAAACCAAAATTGGTCCTCCTGCTCCCACATATACAGTGAAATGCTGCAACGCGCAAATGAGTGCTAACGCTTCCTTCTCAATAACCGAATAATTCCTTTGGTAGCTGTTAAGTTTCTTTGAAAAGAAACTGACGGGTCTCTCTACCCCCCCCTTGTCAAGCTGGAGCAGAACCGCACCGACTCCCACTTGGCTTGCATCTACTTGGAGACTAAAAGGACGATCAAAACATGGAGCCGCTAACGCCTGAGAGGAGCACAACAGAGCCTTAACCCTCTCAAACGCTCTGACAGTCAATCGACCAAGTATATTTTTCCTTAGCCCTAAGAAGTTCAGTCAAAGGAAACACTGTACTGGAAAAATGTTCACAGACCCTCCTGTAGTAACCCACCATACCCAAAAATCTCTGGAGTTCCTTTTTGGTTGTGGGCTGTGGGTATTCAGATATTGCTCTGACCTTGGCCAGAACTGGAGCCACACAACCCTGACCTACCACATGGCCTAGATATGTCACTGTTGCCTCTGCAAAGACACATTTGGCCAAATTAATAGTCAGATGTGCCTCCGCCAACCGTTCAAACAACCTCTCGATGCGCTGAACATGAGCCGTCCAAGTCTCACTGCAAATTACCAAATCGTCCAGATACACCGTACAGCCCTCTAAACCCGACACCACGCGATTCATCAACCGTTGGAATGTAGCAGGGGCATTTTTTAACCCAAACGGCATTACCTTATATGAATAAAGTCCCGATGGTGTGATAAATGCCGCTATTTCCTGTGCTCGCTTGGACAAGGGGACCTGCCAATACCCTTTAAGCAAATCAAATTTGCTAACATATTTTGCAGACCCCACCTGATCTATACAGTCATCCATCCGCGGCAAAGGAAAAGAGTCAGATTTTGTTACCGCATTTACTTTTCTTAGATCAGTACAGAATCTAGGTGTCCCATCCTGCTTCGGCACCAAAATACATGGAGACGCCCAACTAGATGCTGATGGGACCGCAATTTTATTCTCCAACATGTAATTAATCTCTGCATCCAGCCGATTACGCTTGACTGGTGGCATGCGATAAAAATGTTGCTTAATCGGCTGAGCGTCCCCAACATCAATATCATGCTCAGCCCAGTCAGTTTGCGAAGGAGTGTCTCCAAATAGACACAGATATTTGTGTACCACTGCTGAGAGTTCCTCACGTCTTGATTCTGCCAAATGAGACAACAACTTGTCTAAATTATCTAGCGATTCCGAATTTCTCAAACGACCACAGAGCAAACTATCATCTGGTTCAGGCACTATATCCCCTTCATGCGTCAAACCATGTGTCACCGCAACAGCCGACTGGCCTTCCTCCTTCTCCACCCCTGTGTTTGTGTTAACCTCCCGCTTGTGGTAGGGTTTCAGAAGATTTACATGACAGAGGCGTTTAGTCTTCCTTCGTTCTGGTGTTGCCACAACATAATTTAAATCAGAAGTTTTCTCAATGATAGTGTATGGACCTGAATACTTCGCCTGAAATGGGGAACCAATAATAGGCATAAGTAATAGGACTTGGTCACCTGGATTAAACTCCTGTCGTGTCGAACGACGGTCATACAACTTTTTCATTTTCCTTTGAGACACTGACAGCTTTTCCTGTGCCATACTCAAAGCAACAACCAACCGACGTCTGAAGCCATTCACATAATCCACCAAGCTTCGTGGTGGCTCAGTGTCCACACAACCCTTTTTCAGCACTGCTAAGGGACCCCGTATCGTATGTCCGAAAACTAACTCATTAGGGCTAAACCCCGTACCTTCATGTACCGCCTCCCTTGCAGCCAACATCAACCAAGGAAGACCTTCCTCCCAGTCTCCATCTAGCTCAGTACAGTAAGCACGTAACAAGGATTTCAATGTCTGGTGAAACCTTTCCAAAGCACCCTGACTTTGGGCGTGGTAAGCTGTTGACTGGTTCTTCTTAATCTTCAAAAGTTTCAACACCTGAGCAAACTTGTGAGATGAAAAATTGGAGCCTTGATCACTCTGAACGACCTTAGGAATACCAAATATTGAAATAAACTGCGACAAAGCCCTAACCACAGCCTTAGTTGTAATCGACCTCAAAGGATAAGCCGCTGGATACCTAGTGGTTTGACACATCACAGTCAGCAGATATTTGCAACCAGACTTTGAACATGGTAAAGGACCCACACAATCCACAATGAGATGTGTAAATGGTTCACTTACCACTTGTATCGGCTGTAGTGGTGCTGGTTTGATCTTCTGGTTTGGTTTCCCTGTCAGCTGACACACATGACATGTTCTGATATACTGCGACACATCTGTCTTTAGACGTGGCCAAAAGTAGTGCCTCAGGATGTTCAAATATGTTTTCCGAACCCCAAAGTGTCCACACTCATCGTGTGCGACTTTCAGGACAAGAGGACGAAGCTTAGTTGGCACCACCAGCTGGAAAACCTCAGTTTCCCTACCATCAACAGCCATCCATCTTCTAAACAACAAGTCATTACGCAACATGTATCCACTTGAAGCGTTTTCCCTTTCTGCCATTGGCGCAGCACAGTCAAAAAGCCCCTTCAATGAAGAATCCTGACGTTGCTCCTTTCCCACCTCATGGTGTGTAAGTAACACCGAAAACTCAGACAAAGATGAAACCTCCACTGTGTCAGTTGACTTTCCATCTGATAGCAAGTCATGATCCCTTTTGGCCCTAGCCCGTGTGATCACACACGAGGCCGTAACGTCTGGCACCACTGTAGAGCGCCTCTCAGCTCCTGCCTCAATCAGACCACCAGTGACTACCACAGAAGAACCATCAGCCCAGACTACCACCTGCTAAATCGTTACCCAGAATGAACTGTATCCCCTCGATTGGAAAAGCCGGACGTACCCCAATAGCCACATCCCCTTTAACAAGATCACAGTCAAGATACATCCTATGAACAGGAACAGGAAAAACCGTTAATCCCATCCCCCGAGTCCGAACCGTGTCACTTTTCTCAGACAAAGGCAGAACAGAGTCAATAATAAAGGAGTCAAACGCCCCTGTATCCCTCAAAATTTTAATTGGAATTTTGACTTGGCTACCTACCAATGACACCAACCCCTCTCTTATAAAAGGAGCATAGGATGCCAGAACCTCAGGTCCACACAAGTGGTCCGTAAGCGCCTTGTCAACACAGCAGCTACTCACAGGAGCAGCGAACGCAACTGGTTTACCCACAAATCTTCCTCCCTTGGATTTTGCTCTAAGCACCGGACAATCTGGTTTCCAATGGCCTTTCTCACGACAATAGTTACAAGTATCCTCCGATTTTTCCCAAGCCACTTTCTTTGGATCCATCCCAAATGACCCAACATCAACAGCCCTTCCACTTCCCCCAAACCCAGGCAGATCTCGAGCGCGCCCTCCGAACTTGCCCTTATGCAGTAACACAAACTCATCCGCTGCTCCTGCAGCCTTGGATGCCGAAGTTACCCTGTGTTCTGTTATATAGGTTGCAATGTTGTCAGGAAGGATGTTTTTGAACTGTTCCAAAATCATGAGTTCACCCAATTTGTCAAAAGAAGTGATGTCCAGAGCAGCTAACCAACGTTTAAAATGAATCGACAAATCCCTTGCCATTTCCACATAAGTCTGCCCCTGTTTTTTCTCCAAGGACCTAAACCGCTGTCGATAAGCCTCAGGAACAAGTTCATACACTCTAAGCACCGCCAACTTTATTTTTACATAGCTAGAGCTATCCTCCGAACATAGCGCAGAATATGCGGACTGTGCTTTTCCTGTGAGTACACACTGAAGCATCAGGGCACAGTCTGCATCCGGCCATTCCCTAGCTTTAGCCACTCGTTCAAAAAGCAAAAAAAAAGTGTCAGGATCACCTTCATTAAATTGCGGTAACAAGCGCAAGTTGTTAGCATCGAACCGCGGAGGCGACTTGGGCCCCTGTACACCGTGCCACTCACCCATGGAAAGACGCTGTCCTTCCATATCAATTTTGGCTTTCTCAGTCTCCTGCCGCATCCTCTCCACTGCAATCTCCTTTTCAAACTCCATCTCATACCTCCTTTTGTCATGACTCAGCTGCAACAATAATATCTCCTTCTGCTGCTCAAAGGACAGTGAACTAGCTTGCCACAGAGGTTTTACCACCCCCTCTTTCTCTGCCGGCAACACTCCCGTTTCACATAATGCCGACTCAATAGAGGCTTTTATAGTGCTTTTTAGCCTCTTATCGCCCACGACTTCCACCGAGAAATGTTCCGCAATAATGAGCAGCTGCTCCATTGAGAAATTTCCAAGGGCTTCCTGAGACGGAGCCCTGATAAACGCGTCTATATCCGCCATACTACAACGCAACACAGGAGTTTACACTGAGACAAAAAAAAAACTGATTGGAGTTTCCCCACTCACTACGACACCCGCTAACTAATCACCTCCCTAGTCTTCATGTGGTTACTTGCGGCGGGTACTTATGCACTACAGACCGCTGGCCGAGCAAAGCGACTAGCAAGCTAGCAAAAATACTGCGACCACGGCCATGCTCCCAAACCGAAGTTTCAGCCACTTTCACCACAACATTACACCCCGCACAACGACCCCAAGGGAACCGTCGCTACCACCTATCAGGAGAAACTCCGTACAAAATAACGAACTAACTCAAACACACAACCTTATCTTACCAGTTCGGACGAGCCCCCAGCTGTCATGGCTTGGCTCTCAGCCACAACAAACGCACGATGGAGACTGTGGCGCGAGTAGAAAAAGAGAGAAGTTTTATTCCACCGCTACCGGATAACAACACCGGCGGAAACACAATTCATAGCCCGGCGGTCAGCGGTTCCTGGCTGCTCCTCGTCCTACATCCTCCGGCCAGAGAGAGAAAGACTGCAGCCCTCCTCAGGTCCTTTATGGAGATCCTGATTGGATTGAGAGCACCTGGGGAGAGGCTGCACCTGGAGACAATCAGGGAGAGAGAAGCACCCACACACCCCCCCACACCCCCAGCAGAGACAGTGAGGCAGAGGTCGTCACAATGTGTGTGTGAGAGTGTGAGTGTATGTGTCTGTGTGTGAATGTATGTTTGTGTGTGAGTGTGTGTGACTGTGTGTATTTGTTTGTTTAAGTTTGTGTGTGTGTGACAGTCAGAAGCAGTTTATGGGTCTCCCTGCTGGATGTATTTTGTCTTTTTTTTTAAGCATAAGAAAATTGTGTGTGTGTGTGTGTGTGTGTGTGTGTAGATGTAGACTGCATGTATTATGCAGACCTAGGAGAGCCGTGTGCTATAAATATAACGGAGCTGCAGTGTGCTCACCGGCAGAATATTCTATCTGACACTACGGAGAACGAGAGAGAGGGAAGGAATGAGAGAGAGAGAGACAAAGAGAGAGAGAGAGACAAAGAGAAGAGCATATATAGAAAGAGAATAATATATAGAGACATGGAGGAATGAAAGAGACATAGAGGGAGAGAGAGAGGGATGGGTAAACTCAAGAAAGGGAAGGCTGCCTCTCTCTCCAGGCTGTGTTCTCCTCTCTGCTGCGCGATGGTGACGTGTGCAAAATATCAAGGAGCTCGTCAAACTAATTATTATTCACCAAACAATTGCAGTTTTTATCATGTTGACAAACAACACTGCAGCTGTAGACACGCAGCTCCATTCGTCTCACGACCAATCAGACGCTTGCTATTCAAAGATGCTGCAGACGTATGACATCACGGGCTGTTCAAGGACATTCGGATGAAGTGGGTCAAACCAGTGACGTGATGACGATGATTCAATAGAATTACGTTCGATTGTTTACGCATTTCAAAAAGTAAAGTCGTTTCCACCGTGTGACCTTGAACAGTCGAACAATAATTCTGTATTTAATCAAATATATTGTATTCAAGGTCATTCCTGTCGGGCCACATCTCTGTGGATCAGCATCGAGGAGCAACAGCGTCGTTCTTGAATCGCCTCTTTCAGGGTTCGACTGTATCCTCTGGAATCCTCATCGTTAGTTTAAACGCTAAATGTTCACACCAAGATTTCACAAAATGTTTGGTTCATGGAAATTTGGTTTAAAGTCATGGAAAGGTCATGGAAAAGTCATGGAAAAGTCATAGAAAGGTCATAGTTAACGTCAAAGAAAGGTCATGGAAAAGTCTTAGAAAGGTCATAGAAAAGTCATGGAAAAGTCCTAGAAAGGTCATAGAAAGGTCATAGAAAAGTCATAGAAAAGTCATGGAAAAGTCCTAGAAAGGTCATAGAAAGGTAATAGAAAAGTCATGGAAAAGTCCTAGAAAGGTCATAGAAAGGCAATAGAAAAGTCATGGAAAAGTCCTAGAAAGGTCATAGAAAGGCAATAGAAAAGTCATGGAAAAGTCCTAGAAAGGTCATAGAAAAGTCATGGAAAAGTCCTAGAAAGGTCATAGAAAGGTAATAGAAAGGTCATAGAAAAGTCATGGAAAAGTCCTAGAAAGGTCATAGAAAGGTAATAGAAAGGTCATAGAAAAGTCATGGAAAAGTCCTAGAAAGGTCATGGAAAAGTCCTAGAAAGGTCATAGAAAGGTAATGGAAAAGTCATGGAAAAGTCCTAGAAAAGTCATGGAAAAGTCCTAGAAAGGTCATGGAAAAGTCATGGAAAAGTCCTAGAAAGGTCATAGAAAGGTAATAGAAAAGTCATGGAAAAGTCATGGAAAAGTCCTAGAAAGGTCATAGAAAGGTCTTAGAAAAGTCCTAGAAAGGTCATAGAAAGGTCATGGAAAGGTAATAGAAAAGTCATGGAAAAGTCCTAGAAAGGTAATGGAAAAGTCATGGAAAAGTCCTAGAAAAGTCCTAAATAGGTCATGGAAAAGTTTTTTTAAATCATAGAAAAGTATTTTTTTAAAGTAATGGAAAGGTCATGGAAAAGTCATAGAAAGGTCCTAGACAGGTCATGGAAAAGTCATGGAAAAGTCCTAGAAAAGTCCTAAATAGGTCATGGAAAAGTTTTTTTAAATCATAGAAAAGTATTTTTTTAAAGTAATGGAAAGGTCATGGAAAAGTCATAGAAAGGTCCTAGACAGGTCATGGAAAAGTCGTGGCCCTTTTACATCCCATGGAATGGTCCAGGTGACCTCCAGGTGACGTCCATAGTGGTGAGAGAGGCTCTTATTAAAAACTCCTGTGGCTCAGTGTATTTCTGCAAACTGCACAAAAGGCCTAACTTCCGTAACTGTTCTCCCTCCCCATTGGTTCGCTCCGCCAGGTGATGGAGCTGAAGGGTCAGATGATCCACGTGCCCGAGTCCTGCTCCCTGATGTTCCTGGGCTCCCCACGGGTGGACAAGCTGGAGGAGCTCATGGGCCGAGGCCTCTACCTGTCGGACATCCCCATCCACGACGCCACGCGGGACGTCATCCTGGTGGGGGAGCAGGCCAAGGCCCAGGACGGCCTGAAGAAGAGGATGGACAAGCTGAAGGTAGTGCATTGTGGGTCGATTCTATTCCACACAGGACCACAGACACAACCTCTTCAACAGCCAGATGCATGTGTTGCTTCTTTCCACCTTCCTGAAGGTGTGTGACCTGTTGACACATGAAGCTGACCAGAGGAACACGTGTTGGGGAAAGGCCTTGTTGTCAGGTTGAGGGGAATGAGCTCTCTGGCTCACTATCTGGCTCCCTGGCTCACTATCTGGCTTCCTGACTCACTATCTGGCTCACTATCTGGCTCACTATCTGGCTCACTATCTGGCTCACTATCTTGCTCCCTCGCTCACTAGCTGACTCCCTGGCTCACTATCTTGCTCCCTTGCTCACTATCTGGCTCCCTGGCTCACTATCTGGCTCCCTGGCTCACTATCTGGCTCCCTTGCTCACTATCTGGCACCCTGGCTTACTATCTGGCTTCCTGACTCACTATCTGGCTCCCTTGCTCACTATCTGGCTCCCTCTCTCATTATCTAGCTCCCTGGCTCACTATCTGGCTCCCTCGCTCACTTACTTGCTCCCTGGCTCCCTATCTGTCTCCCTGGCTCACTATCTTGCTCCCTGGCTCACTATATGGCACCCTGGCTCACTATCTGGCTCCCTTGCTCACTATCTGTCTCCCTGGCTCACTATCTGGCTTATTACTTAACCCTCTGGGGTCATTTTCTCGATTTTACACAATTTCTTAATTCCACCTTTTAAAGGACACTTGCATCCGACACAGATTAGTTTCTTACATCAAACATTGCAGAACAATCTCATGTCTCTCTATAATGAGGACACGTGTCCTCAGGCACAAGAGTAAAGAGATAATAAAGACATAAAGCTGGACATTTATGTCAGATAAAAACAACAACTTCATCTCTCTTGTGAAAACATTCCTTTACTCACGTGGAAAAACTGTTTGGGCGTTTGAAAATGGGTTACTAAAAGCTCTTGGGTTCACAAAAGCAGTGAAATATATGAATAAAATGGTAGATACATGGAAATAAATGTGAAAAAAATAAATAATTATTATGGTTTTTTGAGTAAAAATTATGAAATGATAAAAATTAGACTAAGAAATGAACATGACCATCAACAAATGTTTGTCTTCAAATAATGATGTATTATAAATAACCAGTAAGCCTACAAACGCTTACAGGCTCGTATCAGTTAAGCCCCGCCCTCTTGTCTGATGGCAACCAATCAGCAACCTGCGACCGCGCCATGTAGAAATACGGAAACCACACAACGATATTCTGTTTTTATGATCGTTGTTCAGCTCACTGAAGCTTCTTCATGAAACTCTTCCGGCTGGAGGAACTCCTGAGACTCGCTTCCTCTAATTCTTTTCCAAAGTGCCCTTGAGCAAGTCACTGGGTTTTGACCCGATCCCACGCATCTGCTCACTGCAGCTTCTCCCCCGGGCCCCCGCTATGAATAGATACGCACCAGGGTCATGGAAGACCTGGAGAAAGTCATGGAAATGTTGTTATATGTTCGTTTACACTGAGTTTTAAATAATAAATATGCTTTTAAAAGAAAGACGCTCTAAATATAAGCCGGCGTACGCTCTTTTTTACTCGCACATTTTTCCCGCTGCAAGTGAACGCACCGTAACTGAAAAGACATAAATGTTTATTATTTTAATCTAAACTATTGTCTCTCATTCATTTGAGTCATTTAAGGTTTTATACGGTACGCTTTGGAATTATCTTTGTTAGTTTAAATACAACGTTTTCTCAGTTTTTCATGTTTACACCGAGGTTTAAAAAAAAAGAATGTGGTCATGGAAATGTGGTTTAAAGTCTTGGAAAATGCAATGAAATCGTCATGGAAATGTCATGGAAAGGTCATGGAAAGGTCAAGGAAAGGTATAAGAAAAGTAATAGAAAGGTCATGGAAAAGTAATAGAAAGGTCATGGAAAGGTCATGGAAAGGTCATAAAAAGGTCATGGAAAAGTCATAGAAAATGCAATGAAATTGTCATGAAAAGGTAATAGAAAAGTCATAGAAAATGCAATGAAATTGTCATAGAAAAGTCATGGAAAGGTCATATAAAGGGTCATTGAAAAGTCATATAAAGGTCATGGAAAAGTCATAGAAAGGTCATGGAAAAGTCATGGAAAGGTCATGGAAAGGTCATATAAAGGTCATCGAAAAGTCATATAAAGGTCATGGAAAAGTCATAGAAAGGTCATGGAAAGTCATAGAAAATGCAATGAAATTGTCATGAAAAGGTAATAGAAAAGTCATAGAAAATGCAATGAAATTGTCATAGAAAAGTCATGGAAAGGTCATATAAAGGTCATTGAAAAGTCATATAAAGGTCATGGAAAAGTCATGGAAAGGTCATGGAAAGGTCATATAAAGATCATCGAAAAGTCATAGAAAATGCAATGAAATCGTCATGGAAAGATCATGGAAAGGTCATATAAAGGTCATGGAAAAGTCATAGAAAGGTCATGGAAAAGTCATGGAAAGGTCATAGAAAGGTCATAGAAAGGTCATGGGAATCCATAGGTCAGAATGTGTATGAACCCTGCATATCTTACTTGCTCACTTACGTAAACTTAAAAATGAATACACATGCATCAGTTTTAATACTTCCGTACTCCCACTTCACCTCCTTCTTTCCTTCTCTCCTCTCCTCCAGGCCACGTTAGAGCAGACCCACCAGGCGCTGGAGGAGGAGAAGAGGAGAACCGTGGACCTCCTCTACTCCATCTTCCCGGGCGACGTGGCTCAGAAGCTGTGGCGGGGTCAGCCGGTGCCCGCCCGTAAATTCGACGACGTGACCATGCTGTTCTCGGACATCGTGGGCTTCACCGCGGTGTGCGCCCAGTGCACGCCCATGCAGGTCATCTCCATGCTCAACGAGCTGTACACTCGCTTCGACTACCAGTGCGGCATCCTGGACGTCTATAAGGTCGGTGGACGGACACGCCGTCTCCTTCGGGTTGGGACGGGGCGTGACTCACCATTCTCTACGCTGTGAAACAATAGGATGTCATTCAAGGGATTGCTTATGGTTTTTATGCACACCTGAGGTCACCTGAGATCACTTGAGGTCACCTGAGGTCACCGTAGGTCACCTGAGATCACTTTAGATCACTTGAGGTCACCGTAGGTCACCTGAGTTCACTTTAGATCACTTGAGGTCACCGTAGGTCACCTGAGTTCACTTGAGGTCACTTGAGATCACCTGAGGTCACCTGAAGTCACTTGAGGTCACTTGAGATCACCTGAGGTCACCTGAGTTCACTTGAG
Organism: Pseudoliparis swirei; assembly: GCF_029220125.1. NCBI lineage: Eukaryota > Metazoa > Chordata > Actinopteri > Perciformes > Liparidae > Pseudoliparis > Pseudoliparis swirei. The sequence continues at coordinate 27,374,394 of NC_079407.1, forward strand.
GTCACTTGAGATCACTTGAGGTCACTTGAGATCACCTGAGGTCACCTGAAGTCACTTGAGGTCACTTGAGATCACCTGAGGTCACTTGAGGTCACTTGAGATCACCTGAGGTCACCTGAGTTCACTTGAGGTCACTTGAGGTCACTTGAGATCACTTGAGGTCACTTGAGATCACCTGAGGTCACCTGAAGTCACTTGAGATCAACTGAGGTCACCTGAAGTCACCTGAGGTCACCTGAGGTCACCTGAGTTCACCTGAGGTCACTTGAGGTCACTTGAGATCACCTGAGGTCACCTGAAGTCACGGTAAAAGATGAATTATTCTCCAAAGACGTGAGAAGCTTCCCAGGAATTTAGAGCCACCCTCTTGTTTGTGTTTGAGGAGACAGAAATATAATGACTCAGCTTTTTATATTCAAAATAGAGATAATGGCACCTTTACGGGTGAAGACTTGGTTTAAGGTTAGTCAGGTTAGGTTTAGGCTCAGGTTAGGTTTAGGTTAGGGAAAGGATTAGGTTTAAGGTTAGTCAGGTTAGGTTTGGGTTTAATTTTAGGTTTGGGAAGGTCTCCGATATAAGTCAATGTAATGTCCCCAAAGGTCATGAAAACACAGCTGTGTATGTGTGTGTACTGTGCGTGTGTGTGTGAGCTGTGTGTGTGTGCGTGTGTGTGTACTGTGTGTGCGTGTGTACTGTGTGTGTGTACTGTGTGTGTGTGTGTACTGTGTGTGTGTGTGTACTGTGTGTGCGTGTGTACTGTGTGTGTGTGTGTACTGTGTGTGTGTACTGTGTGTGTGTGTACTGTGTGTGTGTGTGTGTACTGTGTGTGTGCGTGTGTACTGTGTGTGTGTGTGTACTGTGTGTGTGTGCGTGTGTACTGTGTGTGTGTGTGTACTGTGTGTGTGTGTGTGTACTGTGTGTGTGTGTACTGTGTGTGTACTGTGTGTGTGTACTGTGTGTGTACTGTGTGTGTGTGTGTGTGTGTGTGTACTGTGTGTGTGTGTGTGTGTGTGTGTGTGTACTGTGTGTGTGTGTGTGTGTGTACTGTGTGTGTGTGTACTGTGTGTGTGCGTGTGTGTACTGTGTGTGTGTGTACTGTGTGTGTACTGTGTGTGTGTGTACTGTGTGTGTACTGTGTGTGTGTGTGTGTGTGTGTGTACTGTGTGTGTGTGTACTGTGTGTGTACTGTGTGTACTGTGTGTGTGTACTGTGTGTACTGTGTGTGTGTACTGTGTGTGTGTACTGTGTGTGTGTGTGTGTACTGTGTGTGTGTGTACTGTGTGTGTGTGTACTGTGTGTGTACTGTGTGTGTGTACTGTGTGTGTGTGTGTGTGTACTGTGTGTGTGTGTGTACTGTGTGTGTACTGTGTGTGTGTGTGTACTGTGTGTGTGTGTACTGTGTGTGTGTGTGTGTACTGTGTGTGTGTGTGTGTGTGTGTGTACTGTGTGTACCTTGTGTGTACTGTGTGTACTGTGTGTGTGTGTGTGTACTGTGTGTGTGTGTGTGTGTGTGTGTGTGTACTGTGTGTGTGTGTGTGTGTGTACTGTGTGTGTGTGTGTGTACTGTGTGTGTGTGTGTACTGTGTGTGTGTGTGTGTGTGTGTACTGTGTGTGTGTGTGTGTACTGTGTGTGTGTACTGTGTGTGTGTGTGTACTGTGTGTGTGTACTGTGTGTACTGTGTGTGTGTACTGCGTGTGTGTGTACTGTGTGTACTGTGTGTGTGTGTACTGTGTGTGTGTGTACTGTGTGTGTGTGTGTGTGTGTGTGTGCACTGTGTTGTGTGCACTGTGTGTGTGTGTACTGTGTGTGTGTGTGTGTACTGTGTGTGTGTGTGTCTGTGTGTGTACTGTGTGTGTGTACTGTGTGTGTGTGTGTGTACTGTGTGTGTGTACTGTGTGTGTACTGTGTGTGTACTGTGTGTGTGTGTGTACTGTGTGTGTGTGTGTACTGTGTGTGTGTGTGTGTACTGTGTGTGTGTACGTGAGTGTGTGTACTGTGTGTGTGTAGTGAGTGTGTGTACTGTGTGTGTACTGTGTGTGTGTAGTGAGTGTGTGTACGTGTACTGTGTGTACTGTGTGTGTGTACTGTGTGTGTACTGTGTGTACTGTGTGTACTGTGTGTACTGTGTGTGTGTGTGTGTACTGTGTGTGTGTGTGCACTGTGTGCACTGTGTGTGTGTACTGGGAGAGAGGGTCATCTCGCGATCATAAGGAGAGGAGGAGGGCCAGTGTCTAAGTATCCCATAAGGAGGAGGAGAGACAGTGTATCCTAAAGTCGCAAGGAGGAGAGGAGGGCTCAGTGTCTCTCGCGTCCTGGGAGAGAGGAGAGAGAGAGGCTGGTGTGTCTCGCGTCAAGGAGAGAGGGAGTTGGAGGAACAGGTGTATGGTGGAGGAGGAGGAGGGGAGGAGGTGGAGTGAGTGTGTGTGAGTGTGAGTGAGGGAGTGTGTGTGTGTGTGAGGAGTGAGGAGTGTGTGTGTGTGTGTGTGTGTGAGTGAGGTGTGAGTGGAGTGAGTGTGGTGGAGGAGGAGTGGAGTGAGTGAGTGAGTGGTGGAGGAGTGAGGAGTGTGTGAGGTGAGTGAGGAGGACGAGTGTGTGTGTGTGTGTGAGTGAGTGAGGAGTGAGGAGTGAGTGGTGGAGGTGGAGTGTGTGTGGTGTGTGGAGTGAGTGTGAGTGAGGAGGGTGGTGAGTGGAGGAGTGTGAGGAGTGAGTGGAGGAGTGAGTGAGGTGTGTGTGGAGGTGTGAGGAGTGAGGAGGAGTGGAGTGAGGTGAGGAGTGGGGAGTGAGGAGGTGGAGGGAGTGAGGAGTGTGAGTGAGGAGTGGAGTGAGTGAGTGAGTGAGGTGAGTGAGTGGAGGTGAGTGAGTGTGTGAGGAGGTGGTGAGGAGTGTGTGAGGAGGAGTGTGGGTGAGTGAGTGGGTGTGAGGAGTGAGTGGAGTGAGTGTGGAGGAGTGAGGAGGAGTGAGTGGAGGGTGAGGAGTGAGTGAGTGGGTGGTGGTGAGTGTGAGGGTGAGTGAGTGTGAGAGTGAGTGTGTGTGTGTGAGAGTGAGGAGTGAGGTGAGTGGAGTGAGGGTGAGGAGTGGTGAGGAGGAGTGGAGTGTGAGGGTGAGTGAGAGGTGGTGTGAGGAGGTGAGGAGGAGTGAGTGAGTGGTGTGAGTGGGAGTGAGCGAGTGAGTGAGTGAGTGTGAGAGTGAGTGAGGAGGAGTGGAGGGAGTGGTGAGGAGTGTGTGTGGGAGGTGTGAGGAGGAGTGAGTGTGTGAGTGAGTGAGTGAGTGAGGAGTGGTGTGAGTGAGGGAGGAGGAGTGAGGAGGTGAGTGGTGTGTGAGGAGTGTGAGTGTGGTGGGAGTGTGAGTGAGGGTGAGTGTGAGGAGTGGAGTGTGTGTGTGAGGAGTGAGAGGAGGAGTGTGTGTGGAGGAGGAGTGAGTGGGAGTGTGAGTGTGTGTGTGAGGAGGAGTGGAGGAGTGAGTGAGTGTGAGTGAGTGAGGTGTGGAGTGGTGTGAGTGAGTGAGTGTGTGTGGGGTGAGGAGAGGTGAGTGTGTGTGGTGAGGAGGGAGTGTGTGTGAGGAGTGAGTGTGTGTGGGAGGAGTGAGTGAGGAGGTGTGTGTGGAGTGAGAGGAG